>NW_027285408.1:0-37500 GCF_040894005.1 Engystomops pustulosus | reverse complement strand
GGGAGGAACAAGCCCATGGAAGTAGGAGCTCCGACTTCCAAAGCGATGACGTCAGCGGGAGCAGCCGCTCGGCCGTATCCGGCGGCATGTCACTGTTCCCCGGCCAGACTTGGCGGCAAGTCCCGGGGACGAACAAGCCCATGGAAGTAGGGGCTCAGCGGGAGCAGCCAGTTGGCCTATCCGGCCACATGTCACTGTCCCCCGGCCAGACTTGGCGGCAAGTCCCGGGGAGGAACAAGCCCATGGAAGTAGGAGCTCCGACTTCCAAAGCGATGACGTCAGCGGGAGCAGCCGCTCGGCCGTATCCGGCGGCATGTCACTGTTCCCCGGCCAGACTTGGCGGCAAGTCCCGGGGACGAACAAGCCCATGGAAGTAGGGGCTCAGCGGGAGCAGCCAGTTGGCCTATCCGGCCACATGTCACTGTCCCCCGGCCAGACTTGGCGGCAAGTCCCGGGGAGGAACAAGCCCATGGAAGTAGGAGCTCCTACTTCCAAAGCGATGACGTCAGCGGGAGCAGCCGCTCGGCCGTATCCGGCGGCATGTCACTGTTCCCCGGCCAGACTTGGCGGCAAGTCCCGGGGGACGAACAAGCCCATGGAAGTAGGGGCTCAGCGGGAGCAGCCAGTTGGCCTATCCGGCCACATGTCACTGTCCCCCGGCCAGACTTGGCGGCAAGTCCCGGGGAGGAACAAGCCCATGGAAGTAGGAGCTCCTACTTCCAAAGCGATGACGTCAGCGGGAGCAGCCGCTCGGCCGAATCCGGCGGCATGTCACTGTTCCCCGGCCAGACTTGGCGGCAAGTCCCGGGGGACGAACAAGCCCATGGAAGTAGGGGCTCAGCGGGAGCAGCCAGTTGGCCTATCCGGCCACATGTCACTGTCCCCCGGCCAGACTTGGCGGCAAGTCCCGGGGAGGAACAAGCCCATGGAAGTAGGAGCTCCTACTTCCAAAGCGATGACGTCAGCGGGAGAAGCCGCTCGGCCTATCCGGCCACATGTCACTGTCCCCCGGCCACACTTGGCTATAGGTCCCGGGGAGGAATAATGCCCATGGAAGTAGGAGCTCCTACTTCCAAAGGGGCAAGTCAGCGGGAGCAGCCACTTGGCCTATCCGGCCAAGTTTCACTGTTCCCCGGCCACACTTGGCTGTAGGTCCCGGAGAGGAATAATGCCCATGGAAGTAAGAGCTCCTACCTCCAAAGGGGCAAGTCAGCGGGAGAAGCCACTTGGCCTATCCGGCCACATGTCACTGTCCCCCGGCCAAGCTTGGCTGTAGGTCCCGGGGAGGAATAATGCCCATGGAAGTAGGAGCTCCTACTTCCAAAGGGGCAAGTCAGCGGAAGAAGCCACTAGTTCTATCCGGCCAAGAGTCACTGTTCCCCGGCCTTACTTGGCAGTAGGTCCCGGGGAGGAATAATGCCCATGGAAGTAGGAGCTCCTTCTTCCAAAGGGGCAAGTCAGCGGGAGAAGCCACTTGGCCTATCCGGCCAAGAGTCACTGTTCCCCGGCCACTCTTGGCAGTAGGTCCCGGGGAGGAATAATGCCCATGGAAGTAGGAGCTCCTACTTCCAAAGGGGCAAGTCAGCGGGAGAAGCCACTAGTTCTATCCGGCCAAGAGTCACTGTTCCCCGGCTACACTTGGCAGTAGGTCCCGGGGAGGAATAATGCCCATGGAAGTAGGAGCTACTACCTAAAAAGGGTGAAGACACTTGGCTCTAAGTCCCCGAGAGGTATACTGCCCATGGGAGTAAGAGCTCCTACTTCCAAAGGGGCAAGTCAGCGGGAGAAGCCACTTGGCCTACCCGGCCAAGAGTCACTGTTCCCCGGCCACACTTGGCAGTAGGTCCCGGGGAGGAATAATGCCCATGGAAGTAGGAGCTCCTACTTCCAAAGGGGAAAGTCAGCGGGAGAAGCCACTTGGCCTACCCGGCCAAGAGTCACTGTTCCCCGGCCACACTTGGCAGTAGGTCCCGGGGAGGAATAATGCCCATGGAAGTAGGAGCTCCTACTTCCAAAGGGGCAAGTCAGCGGGAGAAGCCACTTGGCCTATCCGGCCACATGTCACTGTCCCCCGGCCACACTTGGCTGTAGGTCCCGGGGAGGAATAATGCCCATGGAAGTAGGAGCTCCTACTTCCAAAGGGGCAAGTCAGCGGAAGAAGCCACTAGTTCTATCCGGCCAAGAGTCACTGTTCCCCGGCCTTACTTGGCAGTAGGTCCCGGGGAGGAATAATGCCCATGGAAGTAGGAGCTCCTACTTCCAAAGGGGCAAGTCAGCGGGAGAAGCCACTTGGCCTATCCGGCCAAGAGTCACTGTTCCCCGGCCACACTTGGCAATAGGTCCCGGGGAGGAATAATGCCCATGGAAGTAGGAGCTCCTACTTCCAAAGGGGCAAGTCAGCGGGAGAAGCCACTAGTTCTATCCGGCCAAGAGTCACTGTTCCCCGGCTACACTTGGCAGTAGGTCCCGGGGAGGAATAATGCCCATGGAAGTAGGAGCTACTACCTCCAAAGGGTGAAGACACTTGGCTCTAAGTCCCCGAGAGGTATACTGCCCATGGGAGTAAGAGCTCCTACTTCCAAAGGGGCAAGTCAGCGGGAGAAGCCACTTGGCCTACCCGGCCAAGAGTCACTGTTCCCCGGCCACACTTGGCAGTAGGTCCCGGGGAGGAATAATGCCCATGGAAGTAGGAGCTCCTACTTCCAAAGGGGCAAGTCAGCGGGAGAAGCCGCTTGGCCTACCCGGCCAAGAGTCACTGTTCCCCGGCCACACTTGGCAGTAGGTCCCGGGGAGGAATAATGCCCATGGAAGTAGGAGCTCCTACTTCCAAAGGGGCAAGTCAGCGGGAGAAGCCACTTGGCCTATCCGGCCAAGAGTCACTGTTCCCCGGCCACACTTGGCAATAGGTCCCGGGGAGGAATAATGCCCATGGAAGTAGGAGCTCCTACTTCCAAAGGGGCAAGTCAGCGGGAGAAGCCACTAGTTCTATCCGGCCAAGAGTCACTGTTCCCCGGCCACACTTGGCAGTAGGTCCCGGGGAGGAATAATGCCCATGGAAGTAGGAGCTACCACCTCCAAAGGGTGAAGACACTTGGCTCTAAGTCCCCGAGAGGTATACTGCCCATGGGAGTAAGAGCTCCTACTTCCAAAGGGGCAAGTCAGCGGGAGAAGCCACTTGGCCTATCCGGCCAAGAGTCACTGTTCCCCGGCCACACTTGGCAGTAGGTCCCGGAGAGGAATAGTGCCCATGGAAGTAGGAGCTCCTACTTCCAAAGGGGCAAGTCAGCGGGAGAAGCCACTTGGCCTACACGGCCAAGAGTCACTGTTCCCCGGCCACACTTGGCAGTAGGTCCCGGGGAGGAATAATGCCCATGGAAGTAGGAGCTACTACCTCCAAAGGGGCAAGTCAGCGGGAGAAGCCACTTGGCCTATCCGGCCAAGAGTCACTGTTCCCCGGCCACTCTTGGCAGTAGGTCCCGGGGAGGAATAATGCCCATGGAAGTAGGAGCTCCTACCTCCAAAGGGGCAAGTCAGCGGGAGAAGCCACTTGGCCTACCCGGCCAAGAGTCACTGTTCCCCGGCCACACTTGGCAGTAGGTCCCGGGGAGGAATAATGCCCATGGAAGTAAGAGCTCCTACTTCCAAAGGGGCAGGTCAGCGGGAGAAGCCACTTGGCCTATCCGGCCACATGTCACTGTCCCCCGGCCAAGCTTGGCTGTAGGTCCCGGGGAGGAATAATGCCCATGGAAGTAGGAGCTCCTACTTCCAAAGGGGCAAGTCAGCGGGAGAAGCCACTTGGCCTATCCGGCCAAGAGTCACTGTTCCCCGGCCACACTTGGCAGTAGGTCCCGGGGAGGAATAATGCCCATGGAAGTAAGAGCTCCTACTTCCAAAGGGGCAGGTCAGCGGGAGAAGCCACTTGGCCTATCCGGCCACATGTCACTGTCCCCCGGCCAAGCTTGGCTGTAGGTCCCGGGGAGGA
Source organism: Engystomops pustulosus (assembly GCF_040894005.1). NCBI lineage: Eukaryota > Metazoa > Chordata > Amphibia > Anura > Leptodactylidae > Engystomops > Engystomops pustulosus. The sequence goes on along the minus strand of NW_027285408.1, from coordinate 33,518 downwards.
ATAATGCCCATGGAAGTAGGAGCTCCTACTTCCAAAGGGGCAAGTCAGCGGAAGAAGCCACTAGTTCTATCCGGCCAAGAGTCACTGTTCCCCGGCCACACTTGGCAGTAGGTCCCGGGGAGGAATAATGCCCATGGAAGTAGGAGCTCCTACTTCCAAAGGGGCAAGTCAGCGGGAGAAGCCACTTGGCCTATCCGGCCAAGAGTCACTGTTCCCCGGCCACACTTGGCAGTAGGTCCCGGGGAGGAATAATGCCCATGGAAGTAGGAGCTCCTACTTCCAAAGGGGCAAGTCAGCGGGAGAAGCCACTTGGCCTACCCGGCCAAGAGTCACTGTTCCCCGGCCACACTTGGCAGTAGGTCCCGGGGAGGAATAATGCCCATGGAAGTAGGAGCTCCTACCTCCAAAGGGGCAAGTCAGCGGGAGAAGCCACTTGGCCTATCCGGCCAAGAGTCACTGTTCCCCGGCCACACTTGGCAGTAGGTCCCGGGGAGGAATAATGCCCATGGAAGTAAGAGCTCCTACTTCCAAAGGGGCAAGTCAGCGGGAGAAGCCACTTGGCCTATCCGGCCACATGTCACTGTCCCCCGGCCAAGCTTGGCTGTAGGTCCCGGGGAGGAATAATGCCCATGGAAGTAGGAGCTCCTACTTCCAAAGGGGCAAGTCAGCGGAAGAAGCCACTAGTTCTATCCGGCCAAGAGTCACTGTTCCCCGGCCACACTTGGCAGTAGGTCCCGGGGAGGAATAATGCCCATGGAAGTAGGAGCTCCTACTTCCAAAGGGGCAAGTCAGCGGGAGAAGCCACTTGGCCTATCCGGCCAAGAGTCACTGTTCCCCGGCCACACTTGGCAGTAGGTCCCGGGGAGGAATAATGCCCATGGAAGTAGGAGCTCCTACTTCCAAAGGGGCAAGTCAGCGGGAGAAGCCACTAGTTCTATCCGGCCAAGAGTCACTGTTCCCCGGCAACACTTGGCAGTAGGTCCCGGGGAGGAATAATGCCCATGGAAGTAGGAGCTACTACCTCCAAAGGGTGAAGACACTTGGCTCTAAGTCCCCGAGAGGTATACTGCCCATGGGAGTAAGAGCTCCTACTTCCAAAGGGGCAAGTCAGCGGGAGAAGCCACTTGGCCTATCCGGCCAAGAGTCACTGTTCCCCGGCCACACTTGGCAGTAGGTCCCGGGGAGGAATAATGCCCATGGAAGTAGGAGCTCCTACTTCCAAAGGGGCAAGTCAGGGGAGAAGCCACTTGGGCTATCCGGCCACATGTCACTGTCCCCCGGCCACACTTGGCAGTAGGTCCCGGGGAGGAATAATGCCCATGGAAGTAAGAGCTCCTACTTCCAAAGGGGCAAGTCAGCGGGAGAAGCCACTTGGCCTAACCGGCCACATGTCACTGTCCCCCGGCCACACTTGGCAGTAGGTCCCGGGGAGGAATAATGCCCATGGAAGTAAGAGCTCCTACTTCCAAAGGGGCAAGTCAGCGGGAGCAGCCACTTGGCCTATCCGGCCAAGAGTCACTGTTCCCCGGCCACACTTGGTAGTAGGTCCCGGGGAGGAATAATGCCCATGGAAGTAGGAGCTCCTACTTCCAAAGGGGCAAGTCAGCGGGAGCAGCCACTTGGCCTATCCGTCCAAGAGTCACTGTTCCCCGGCCACACTTGGCTGTAGGTCCCGGGGAGGAATAATGCCCATGGAAGTAAGAGCTCCTACTTCCAAAGGGGCAAGTCAGCGGGAGAAGCCACTTGGCCTATCCGGCCACATGTCACTGTCCCCCGGCCACACTTGGCAGTAGGTCCCGGGGAGGAATAATGCCCATGGAAGTAGGAGCTACTACCTCCAAAGAGTGAAGACACTTGGCTGTAAGTCCCCGAGAGGTATAGTGCCCATGGAAGTAAGAGCTCCTACTTCCAAAGGGGCAAGTCAGCGGGAGAAGCCACTTGGCCTATCCGGCCAAGAGTCACTGTTCCCCGGCCACACTTGGCAGTAGGTCCCGGGGAGGAATAATGCCCATGGAAGTAGGAGCTCCTACTTCCAAAGGGGCAAGTCAGCGGGAGAAGCCACTTGGCCTATCCGGCCACATGTCACTGTCCCCCGGCCACTCTTGGCAGTAGGTCCCGGGGAGGAATAATGCCCATGGAAGTAGGAGCTCCTACTTCCAAAGGGGCAAGTCAGCGGGAGAAGCCACTTGGCCTATCCGGCCACATGTCACTGTCCCCCGGCCACTCTTGGCAGTAGGTCCCGGGGAGGAATAATGCCCATGGAAGTAGGAGCTCCTACTTCCAAAGGGGCAAGTCAGCGGGAGAAGCCACTTGGCCTACCCAGGCAAGAGTCACTGTTCCCCGGCCACACTTGGCAGTAGGTCCCGGGGAGGAATAATGCCCATGGAAGTAGGAGCTCCTACTTCCAAAGGGTCAAGTCAGCGGGAGAAGCCACTTGGCCTATCCGGCCAAGAGTCACTGTTCCCCGGTCACACTTGGCAGTAGGTCCCGGGGAGGAATAATGCCCATGGAAGTAGGAGCTCCTACTTCCAAAGGGGCAAGTCAGCGGGAGAAGTGACTTGGCCTATCCGAACAAGAGTCACTGTTCCCCGGCCACACTTGGCAGGAGGTCCCGGGGAGGAATAATGCCCATGGAAGTAGGAGCTACTACCTCCAAAGGGTGAAGACACTTGGCTCTAAGTCCCCGAGAGGTATAGTGCCCATGGAAGTAGGAGCTCCTACTTCCAAAGGGGCAAGTCAGCGGGAGAAGCAACTTGGCCTATCCGGCCAAGAGTCACTGTTCCCCGGCCACACTTGGCAGGAGGTCCCGGGGAGGAATAATGCCCATGGAAGTAGGAGCTCCTACTTCCAAAGGGTCAAGTCAGCGGGAGAAGCCACTTGGCCTATCCGGCCAAGAGTCACTGTTCCCCGGCCACACTTGGCAGTAGGTCCCGGGGAGGAATAATGCCCATGGAAGTAGGAGCTCCTACTTCCAAAGGGGAAAGTAAGCGGGAGAAGCAACTTGGCCTATCCGGCCAAGAGTCACTGTTCCCCGGCCACACTTGGCAGTAGGTCCCGGGGAGGAATAATGCCCATGGAAGTAGGAGCTCCTACTTCCAAAGGGGCAAGTCAGCGGGAGAAGCCACTTGGCCTATCCGGCCAAGAGTCACTGTTCCCCGGCCACACTTGGCAGGAGGTCCCGGGGAGGAATAATGCCCATGGAAGTAGGAGCTCCTACTTCCAAAGGGGCAAGTCAGCGGGAGAAGCCACTTGGGCTATCCGGCCACATGTCACTGTCCCCCGGCAACACTTGGCAGTAGGTCCCGGGGAGGAATAATGCCCATGGAAGTAAGAGCTCCTACTTCCAAAGGGGCAAGTCAGCGGGAGAAGCCACTTGGCCTATCCGGCCACATGTCACTGTCCCCCGGCCACACTTGGCAGTAGGTCCCGGGGAGGAATAATGCCCATGGAAGTAAGAGCTCCTACTTCCAAAGGGGCAAGTCAGCGGGAGCAGCCACTTGGCCTATCCGGCCAAGAGTCACTGTTCCCCGGCCACACTTGGCAGTAGGTCCCGGGGAGGAATAATGCCCATGGAAGTAGGAGCTCCTACTTCCAAAGGGGCAAGTCAGCGGGAGCAGCCACTTGGCCTATCCGTCCAAGAGTCACTGTTCCCCGGCCACACTTGGCTGTAGGTCCCGGGGAGGAATAATGCCCATGGAAGTAAGAGCTCCTACTTCCAAAGGGGCAAGTCAGCGGGAGAAGCCACTTGGCCTATCCGGCCACATGTCACTGTCCCCCGGCCACACTTGGCAGTAGGTCCCGGGGAGGAATAATGCCCATGGAAGTAGGAGCTACTACCTCCAAAGGGTGAAGACACTTGGCTCTAAGTCCTCGAGAGGTATACTGCCCATGGAAGTAAGAGCTCCTACTTCCATAGGGGCAAGTCAGCGGGAGAAGCCACTTGGCCTATCCGGCCACATGTCACTGTCCCCCGGCCAAGCTTGGCTGTAGGTCCCGGGGAGGAATAATGCCCATGGAAGTAGGAGCTCCTACTTCCAAAGGGGCAAGTCAGCGGAAGAAGCCACTAGTTCTATCCGGCCAAGAGTCACTGTTCCCCGGCCACACTTGGCAGTAGGTCCCGGGGAGGAATAATGCCCATGGAAGTAGGAGCTCCTACTTCCAAAGGGGCAAGTCAGCGGGAGAAGCCACTTGGCCTACCCAGGCAAGAGTCACTGTTCCCCGGCCACACTTGGCAGTAGGTCCCGGGGAGGAATAATGCCCATGGAAGTAGGAGCTCCTACTTCCAAAGGGGCAAGTCAGCGGGAGAAGCCACTTGGCCTATCCGGCCAAGAGTCACTGTTCCCCGGCCACACTTGGCAGTAGGTCCCGGGGAGGAATAATGACCATGGAAGTAAGAGCTCCTACTTCCAAAGGGGCAAGTCAGCGGGAGAAGCCACTTGGCCTATCCGGCCAAGAGTCACTGTTCCCCGGCCACACTTGGCAGTAGGTCCCGGGGAGGAATAATGCCCATGGAAGTAAGAGCTCCTACTTCCATAGGGGCAAGTCAGCGGGAGAAGCCACTTGGCCTATCCGGCCAAGAGTCACTGTTCCCCGGCCACACTTGGCAGTAGGTCCCGGGGAGGAATAATGCCCATGGAAGTAGGAGCTCACTTGGCTCTAAGTCTTCGAGAGGTATAATGCCCATGGAAGTAAGAGCTCCTACTTCCAAAGGGGCAAGTCAGCGGGAGAAGCCACTTCGCCTACCCGGCCAAGTGTCACTGTCCCCCGGCCAGACTTGGCGGCAAGTCCCGGGGAGGAATAATGCCCATGGAAGTAGGAGCTCCTACTTCCGAAGGGGCAAGTCAGCGGGAGAAGCCACTTCGCCTACCCGGCCAAGTGTCACTGTCCCCCGGCCAGACTTGGCGGCAAGTCCCGGGGAGGAATAATGCCCATGGAAGTAGGAGCTCACTTGGCTCTAAGTCTTCGAGAGGTATAATGCCCATGGAAGTAAGAGCTCCTACTTCCAAAGGGGCAAGTCAGCGGGAGAAGCCACTTCGCCTACCCGGCCAAGTGTCACTGTCCCCCGGCCAGACTTGGCGGCAAGTCCCGGGGAGGAATAATGCCCATGGAAGTAGGAGCTCCTACTTCCAAAGGGGCAAGTCAGCGGGAGCAGCCACTTGGCCTATCCGGCCAAGAGTCACTGTTCCCCGGCCACACTTGGCAGTAGGTCCCGGGGAGGAATAATGCCCATGGAAGTAGGAGCTCCTACTTCCAAAGGGGCAAGTCAGCGGGAGCAGCCACTTGGCCTATCCGTCCAAGAGTCACTGTTCCCCGGCCACACTTGGCTGTAGGTCCCGGGGAGGAATAATGCCCATGGAAGTAAGAGCTCCTACTTCCAAAGGGGCAAGTCAGCGGGAGAAGCCACTTGGCCTATCCGGCCACATGTCACTGTCCCCCGGCCACACTTGGCAGTAGGTCCCGGGGAGGAATAATGCCCATGGAAGTAGGAGCTACTACCTCCAAAGAGTGAAGACACTTGGCTCTAAGTCCACGAGAGGTATAGTGCCCATGGAAGTAAGAGCTCCTACTTCCAAAGGGTCAAGTCAGCGGGAGAAGCCACTTGGCCTATCCGGCCAAGAGTCACTGTTCCCCGGCCACACTTGGCAGTAGGTCCCGGAGAGGAATAATGCCCATGGAAGTAGGAGCTCCTACTTCCAAAGGGGCAAGTCAGCGGGAGAAGCCACTTGGCATATACGGCCAAGAGTCACTGTTCCCCGGCCACACTTGGCAGTAGGTCCCGGGGAGGAATAATGCCCATGGAAGTAGGAGCTCCTACTTCCAAAGGGGCAAGTCAGCGGGAGAAGCCACTTGGCCTATCCGGCCACATGTCACTGTCCCCCGGCCACTCTTGGCAGTAGGTCCCGGGGAGGAATAATGCCCATGGAAGTAGGAGCTCCTACTTCCAAAGGGGCAAGTCAGCGGGAGAAGCCACTTGGCCTACCCAGGCAAGAGTCACTGTTCCCCGGCCACACTTGGCAGTAGGTCCCGGGGAGGAATAATGCCCATGGAAGTAGGAGCTCCTACTTCCAAAGGGTCAAGTCAGCGGGAGAAGCCACTTGGCCTATCCGGCCAAGAGTCACTGTTCCCCGGCCACACTTGGCAGTAGGTCCCGGGGAGGAATAATGCCCATGGAAGTAGGAGCTCCTACTTCCAAAGGGGCAAGTCAGCGGGAGAAGCCACTTGGCCTATCCGAACAAGAGTCACTGTTCCCCGGCCACACTTGGCAGGAGGTCCCGGGGAGGAATAATGCCCATGGAAGTAGGAGCTACTACCTCCAAAGGGTGAAGACACTTGGCTCTAAGTCCCCGAGAGGTATAGTGCCCATGGAAGTAGGAGCTCCTACTTCCAAAGGGGCAAGTCAGCGGGAGAAGCAACTTGGCCTATCCGGCCAAGAGTCACTGTTCCCCGGCCACACTTGGCAGGAGGTCCCGGGGAGGAATAATGCCCATGGAAGTAGGAGCTCCTACTTCCAAAGGGTCAAGTCAGCGGGAGAAGCCACTTGGCCTATCCGGCCAAGAGTCACTGTTCCCCGGCCACACTTGGCAGTAGGTCCCGGGGAGGAATAATGCCCATGGAAGTAGGAGCTCCTACTTCCAAAGGGGAAAGTAAGCGGGAGAAGCCACTTGGCCTATCCGGCCAAGAGTCACTGTTCCCCGGCCACACTTGGCAGTAGGTCCCGGGGAGGAATAATGCCCATGGAAGTAGGAGCTCCTACTTCCAAAGGGGAAAGTAAGCGGGAGAAGCAACTTGGCCTATCCGGCCAAGAGTCACTGTTCCCCGGCCACACTTGGCAGTAGGTCCCGGGGAGGAATAATGCCCATGGAAGTAGGAGCTCCTACTTCCAAAGGGGCAAGTCAGCGGGAGAAGCCACTTGGCCTATCCGGCCAAGAGTCACTGTTCCCCGGCCACACTTGGCAGGAGGTCCCGGGGAGGAATAATGCCCATGGAAGTAGGAGCTCCTACTTCCAAAGGGGCAAGTCAGCGGGAGAAGCCACTTGGGCTATCCGGCCACATGTCACTGTCCCCCGGCAACACTTGGCAGTAGGTCCCGGGGAGGAATAATGCCCATGGAAGTAAGAGCTCCTACTTCCAAAGGGGCAAGTCAGCGGGAGAAGCCACTTGGCCTATCCGGCCACATGTCACTGTCCCCCGGCCACACTTGGCAGTAGGTCCCGGGGAGGAATAATGCCCATGGAAGTAAGAGCTCCTACTTCCAAAGGGGCAAGTCAGCGGGAGCAGCCACTTGGCCTATCCGGCCAAGAGTCACTGTTCCCCGGCCACACTTGGCAGTAGGTCCCGGGGAGGAATAATGCCCATGGAAGTAGGAGCTCCTACTTCCAAAGGGGCAAGTCAGCGGGAGCAGCCACTTGGCCTATCCGTCCAAGAGTCACTGTTCCCCGGCCACACTTGGCTGTAGGTCCCGGGGAGGGGAAGTAAGAGCTCCTACTTCCAAAGGGCAAGTCAGCGGGAGAAGCCACTTGGCCTATCCGGCCACATGTCCACTGTTCCCCCGGCCACACTTGGCAGTAGGTCCCGGGAGGAATAATGCCCATGGAAGTAGGAGCTACTACCTCCAAAGGGTGAAGACACTTGGCTCTAAGTCCTCGAGAGGTATACTGCCCATGGAAGTAAGAGCTCCTACTTCCATAGGGGCAAGTCAGCGGGGAGAAGCCACTTGGCCTATCGGCCACATGTCACTGTCCCCCGGCCAAGCTTGGCTGTAGGTCCCGGGGAGGAATAATGCCCATGGAAGTAGGAGCTCCTACTTCCAAAGGGGCAAGTCAGCGGAAGAAGCCACTAGTTCTATCCGGCCAAGAGTCACTGTTCCCCGGCCACACTTGGCAGTAGGTCCCGGGAGGAATAATGCCCATGGAAGTAGGAGCTCCTACTTCCAAAGGGGCAAGTCAGCGGAGAAGCCACTTGGCCTACCCAGGCAAGAGTCACTGTTCCCCGGCCACACTTGCAGTAGGTCCCGGGGAGGAATAATGCCCATGGAAGTAGGAGCTCCTACTTCCAAAGGGGCAAGTCAGCGGGAGAAGCCACTTGGCCTATCCGGCCAAGAGTCACTGTTCCCCGGCCACACTTGGCAGTAGGTCCCGGGGAGGAATAATGACCATGGAAGTAAGAGCTCCTACTTCCAAAGGGGCAAGTCAGCGGGAGAAGCCACTTGGCCTATCCGGCCAAGAGTCACTGTTCCCCGGCCACACTTGGCAGTAGGTCCCGGGGAGGAATAATGCCCATGGAAGTAAGAGCTCCTACTTCCATAGGGGCAAGTCAGCGGGAGAAGCCACTTGGCCTATCCGGCCAAGAGTCACTCTTCCCCGGCTACACTTGGCAGTAGGTCCCGGGGAGGAATAATGACCATGGAAGTAAGAGCTCCTACTTCCAAAGGGGCAAGTCAGCGGGAGAAGCCACTTGGCCTATCCGGCCAAGAGTCACTGTTCCCCGGCCACACTTGGCAGTAGGTCCCGGGGAGGAATAATGCCCATGGAAGTAAGAGCTCCTACTTCCAAAGGGGCAAGTCAGCGGGAGAAGCCACTTGGCCTATCCGGCCAAGAGTCACTGTTCCCCGGCCACACTTGGCAGTAGGTCCCGGGGAGGAATAATGCCCATGGAAGTAGGAGCTCCTACTTCCAAAGGGCAAGTCAGCGGGAGAAGCCACTTGGCCTATCCGGCAAAGAGTCACTGTTCCCCGGCTACACTTGGCAGTAGGTCCCGGGGAGGAATAATGACCATGGAAGTAAGAGCTCCTACTTCCAAAGGGGCAAGTCAGCGGGAGAAGCCACTTGGCCTATCCGGCCAAGAGTCACTGTTCCCCGGCCACACTTGGCAGTAGGTCCCGGGGAGGAATAATGCCCATGGAAGTAAGAGCTCCTACTTCCAAAGGGGCAAGTCAGCGGGAGAAGCCACTTGGCCTATCCGGCCAAGAGTCACTGTTCCCCGGCCACACTTGGCAGTAGGTCCCGGGGAGGAATAATGCCCATGGAAGTAGGAGCTCCTACTTCCAAAGGGGCAAGTCAGCGGGAGAAGCCACTTGGCCTATCCGGCCAGGAGTCACTGTTCCCCGGCCACTCTTGGCTGTAGGTCCCGGGGAGGAATAATGCCCATGGAAGTAAGAGCTCCTACTTCCAAAGGGGCAAGTCAGCGGGAGAAGCCACTTGGCCTATCCGGCCACATGTCACTGTCCCCGGCCACACTTGGCAGTAGGTCCCGGGGAGGAATAATGCCCATGGAAGTAGGAGCTACTACCTCCAAAGGGTGAAGACACTTGGCTCTAAGTCCTCGAGAGGTATACTGCCCATGGAAGTAAGAGCTCCTACTTCCATAGGGGCAAGTCAGCGGGAGAAGCCACTTGGCCTATCCGGCCACATGTCACTGTCCCCCGGCCAAGCTTGGCTGTAGGTCCCGGGGAGGAATAATGCCCATGGAAGTAGGAGCTCCTACTTCCAAAGGGGCAAGTCAGCGGAAGAAGCCACTAGTTCTATCCGGCCAAGAGTCACTGTTCCCCGGCCACACTTGGCAGTAGGTCCCGGGGAGGAATAATGCCCATGGAAGTAGGAGCTCCTACTTCCAAAGGGGCAAGTCAGCGGGAGAAGCCACTTGGCCTACCCAGGCAAGAGTCACTGTTCCCCGGCCACACTTGGCAGTAGGTCCCGGGGGAGGAATAATGCCCATGGAAGTAGGAGCTCCTACTTCCAAAGGGGCAAGTCAGCGGGAGAAGCCACTTGGCCTATCCGGCCAAGAGTCACTGTTCCCCGGCCACACTTGGCAGTAGGTCCCGGGGAGGAATAATGACCATGGAAGTAAGAGCTCCTACTTCCAAAGGGGCAAGTCAGCGGGAGAAGCCACTTGGCCTATCCGGCCAAGAGTCACTGTTCCCCGGCCACACTTGGCAGTAGGTCCCGGGGAGGAATAATGCCCATGGAAGTAAGAGCTCCTACTTCCATAGGGGCAAGTCAGCGGGAGAAGCCACTTGGCCTATCCGGCCAAGAGTCACTCTTCCCCGGCTACACTTGGCAGTAGGTCCCGGGGAGGAATAATGACCATGGAAGTAAGAGCTCCTACTTCCAAAGGGGCAAGTCAGCGGGAGAAGCCACTTGGCCTACCCGGCCAAGAGTCACTGTTCCCCGGCCACACTTGGCAGTAGGTCCCGGGGAGGAATAATGCCCATGGAAGTAAGAGCTCCTACTTCCAAAGGGGCAAGTCAGCGGGAGAAGCCACTTGGCCTATCCGGCCAAGAGTCACTGTTCCCCGGCCACACTTGGCAGTAGGTCCCGGGGAGGAATAATGCCCATGGAAGTAGGAGCTCCTACTTCCAAAGGGGCAAGTCAGCGGGAGAAGCCACTTGGCCTATCCGGCAAAGAGTCACTGTTCCCCGGCTACACTTGGCAGTAGGTCCCGGGGAGGAATAATGACCATGGAAGTAAGAGCTCCTACTTCCAAAGGGGCAAGTCAGCGGGAGAAGCCACTTGGCCTATCCGGCCAAGAGTCACTGTTCCCCGGCCACACTTGGCAGTAGGTCCCGGGGAGGAATAATGCCCATGGAAGTAAGAGCTCCTACTTCCAAAGGGGCAAGTCAGCGGGAGAAGCCACTTGGCCTATCCGGCCAAGAGTCACTGTTCCCCGGCCACACTTGGCAGTAGGTCCCGGGGAGGAATAATGCCCATGGAAGTAGGAGCTCCTACTTCCAAAGGGGCAAGTCAGCGGGAGAAGCCACTTGGCCTATCCGGCCAGGAGTCACTGTTCCCCGGCCACTCTTGGCTGTAGGTCCCGGGGAGGAATAATGCCCATGGAAGTAGGAGCTACTACCTCCAAAGGGGCAAGTCAGCGGGAGAAGCCACTTGGCCTATCCGGCCAAGAGTCACTGTTCCCCGGCCACACTTGGCAGTATGTCCCGGGGAGGAATAATGCCCATGGAAGTAGGAGCTACTACCTCCAAAGGGTGAAGACACTTGGCTCTAAGTCCCCGAGAGGTATACTGCCCATGGAAGTAAGAGCTCCTACTTCCATAGGGGCAAGTCAGCGGGAGAAGCCACTTGGCCTAACCGGCCAAGAGTCACTGTTCCCCGGCCACACTTGGCCGTAGGTCCCGGGGAGGAATAATGCCCATGGAAGTAGGAGCTCCTACTTCCAAAGGGGCAAGTCAGCGGGAGAAGCCACTCGGCCTATCCGGCCAAGAGTCACTGTTCCCCGGCCACACTTGGCAGTAGGTCCCGGGGAGGAATAATGCCCATGGAAGTAGGAGCTACTACTTCCAAAGGGGCAAGTCAGCGGGAGAAGCCACTTGGCCTATCCGGCCACATGTCACTGTTCCCCGGCCACACTTGGCAGTAGGTCCCGGGGAGGAATAATGCCCATGGAAGTAGGAGCTCCTACTTCCAAAGGGGCAAGTCAGCGGGAGAAGCCACTTGGCCTATCCGGCCAAGAGTCACTGTTCCCCGGCCACACTTGGCAGTAGGTCCCGGGGAGGAATAATGCCCATGGAAGTAGGAGCTCCTACTTCCAAAGGGGCAAGTCAGCGGGAGAAGCCACTAGTTCTATCCGGCCAAGAGTCACTGTTCCCCGGCCACACTTGGCAGTAGGTCCCGGGGAGGAATAATGCCCATGGAAGTAGGAGCTCACTTGGCTCTAAGTCTTCGAGAGGTATAATGCCCATGGAAGTAAGAGCTCCTACTTCCAAAGGGGCAAGTCAGCGGGAGAAGCCACTTCGCCTACCCGGCCAAGTGTCACTGTCCCCCGGCCAGACTTGGCGGCAAGTCCCGGGGAGGAATAATGCCCATGGAAGTAGGAGCTCCTACTTCCAAAGGGGCAAGTCAGCGGGAGAAGCCACTTCGCCTACCCGGCCAAGTGTCACTGTCCCCCGGCCAGACTTGGCGGCAAGTCCCGGGGAGGAATAATGCCCATGGAAGTAGGAGCTCCTACTTCCAAAGGGGCAAGTCAGCGGGAGAAGCCACTTCGCCTACCCGGCCAAGTGTCACTGTCCCCCGGCCAGACTTGGCGGCAAGTCCCGGGGAGGAATAATGCCCATGGAAGTAGGAGCTCACTTGGCTCTAAGTCTTCGAGAGGTATAATGCCCATGGAAGTAAGAGCTCCTACTTCCAAAGGGGCAAGTCAGCGGGAGAAGCCACTTCGCCTACCCGGCCAAGTGTCACTGTCCCCCGGCCAGACTTGGCGGCAAGTCCCGGGGAGGAATAATGCCCATGGAAGTAGGAGCTCCTACTTCCAAAGGGGCAAGTCAGCGGGAGAAGCCACTTCGCCTACCCGGCCAAGTGTCACTGTCCCCCGGCCAGACTTGGCGGCAAGTCCCGGGGAGGAATAATGCCCATGGAAGTAGGAGCTCCTACTTCCAAAGGGGCAAGTCAGCGGGAGAAGCCACTTCGCCTACCCGGCCAAGTGTCACTGTCCCCCGGCCAGACTTGGCGGCAAGTCCCGGGGAGGAATAATGCCCATGGAAGTAGGAGCTCCTACTGAGCTCCTACTTCCAAAGGGGCAAGTCAGCGGGAGAAGCCACTTCGCCTACCCGGCCAAGTGTCACTGTCCCCCGGCCAGACTTGGCGGCAAGTCCCGGGGAGGAATAATGCCCATGGAAGTAGGAGCTCACTTGGCTCTAAGTCTTCGAGAGGTATAATGCCCATGGAAGTAAGAGCTCCTACTTCCAAAGGGGCAAGTCAGCGGGAGAAGCCACTTCGCCTACCCGGCCAAGTGTCACTGTCCCCCGGCCAGACTTGGCGGGAAGTCCCGGGGAGGAATAATGCCCATGGAAGTAGGAGCTCCTACTTCCAAAGGGGCAAGTCAGCGGGAGAAGCCACTTCGCCTACCCGGCCAAGTGTCACTGTCCCCCGGCCAGACTTGGCGGCAAGTCCCGGGGAGGAATAATGCCCATGGAAGTAGGAGCTCCTACTTCCAAAGGGGCAAGTCAGCGGGAGAAGCCACTTCGCCTACCCGGCCAAGTGTCACTGTCCCCCGGCCAGACTTGGCGGCAAGTCCCGGGGAGGAATAATGCCCATGGAAGTAGGAGCTCACTTGGCTCTAAGTCTTCGAGAGGTATAATGCCCATGGAAGTAAGAGCTCCTACTTCCAAAGGGGCAAGTCAGCGGGAGAAGCCACTTCGCCTACCCGGCCAAGTGTCACTGTCCCCCGGCCAGACTTGGCGGCAAGTCCCGGGGAGGAATAATGCCCATGGAAGTAGGAGCTCACTTGGCTCTAAGTCTTCGAGAGGTATAATGCCCATGGAAGTAAGAGCTCCTACTTCCAAAGGGGCAAGTCAGCGGGAGAAGCCACTTCGCCTACCCGGCCAAGTGTCACTGTCCCCCGGCCAGACTTGGCGGCAAGTCCCGGGGAGGAATAATGCCCATGGAAGTAGGAGCTCCTACTTCCAAAGGGGCAAGTCAGCGGGAGAAGCCACTTCGCCTACCCGGCCAAGTGTCACTGTCCCCCGGCCAGACTTGGCGGCAAGTCCCGGGGAGGAATAATGCCCATGGAAGTAGGAGCTCCTACTTCCAAAGGGGCAAGTCAGCGGGAGAAGCCACTTCGCCTACCCGGCCAAGTGTCACTGTCCCCCGGCCAGACTTGGCGGCAAGTCCCGGGGAGGAATAATGCCCATGGAAGTAGGAGCTCCTACTTCCAAAGGGGCAAGTCAGCGGGAGAAGCCACTTCGCCTACCCGGCCAAGTGTCACTGTCCCCCGGCCAGACTTGGCGGAAGTCCCGGGGAGGAATAATGCCCATGGAAGTAGGAGCTCACTTGGCTCTAAGTCTTCGAGAGGTATAATGCCCATGGAAGTAAGAGCTCCTACTTCCAAAGGGGCAAGTCAGCGGGAGAAGCCACTTCGCCTACCCGGCCAAGTGTCACTGTCCCCCGGCCAGACTTGGCGGGAAGTCCCGGGGAGGAATAATGCCCATGGAAGTAGGAGCTCCTACTTCCAAAGGGGCAAGTCAGCGGGAGAAGCCACTTCGCCTACCCGGCCAAGTGTCACTGTCCCCCGGCCAGACTTGGCGGCAAGTCCCGGGGAGGAATAATGCCCATGGAAGTAGGAGCTCCTACTTCCAAAGGGGCAAGTCAGCGGGAGAAGCCACTTCGCCTACCCGGCCAAGTGTCACTGTCCCCCGGCCAGACTTGGCGGCAAGTCCCGGGGAGGAATAATGCCCATGGAAGTAGGAGCTCCTACTTCCAAAGGGGCAAGTCAGCGGGAGAAGCCACTTCGCCTACCCGGCCAAGTGTCACTGTCCCCCGGCCAGACTTGGCGGCAAGTCCCGGGGAGGAATAATGCCCATGGAAGTAGGAGCTCACTTGGCTCTAAGTCTTCGAGAGGTATAATGCCCATGGAAGTAAGAGCTCCTACTTCCAAAGGGGCAAGTCAGCGGGAGAAGCCACTTCGCCTACCCGGCCAAGTGTCACTGTCCCCCGGCCAGACTTGGCGGGAAGTCCCGGGGAGGAATAATGCCCATGGAAGTAGGAGCTCCTACTTCCAAAGGGGCAAGTCAGCGGGAGAAGCCACTTCGCCTACCCGGCCAAGTGTCACTGTCCCCGGCCAGACTTGGCGGCAAGTCCCGGGGAGGAATAATGCCCATGGAAGTAGGAGCTCCTACTTCCAAAGGGGCAAGTCAGCGGGAGAAGCCACTTCGCCTACCCGGCCAAGTGTCACTGTCCCCCGGCCAGACTTGGCGGCAAGTCCCGGGGAGGAATAATGCCCATGGAAGTAGGAGCTCACTTGGCTCTAAGTCTTCGAGAGGTATAATGCCCATGGAAGTAAGAGCTCCTACTTCCAAAGGGGCAAGTCAGCGGGAGAAGCCACTTCGCCTACCCGGCCAAGTGTCACTGTCCCCCGGCCAGACTTGGCGGCAAGTCCCGGGGAGGAATAATGCCCATGGAAGTAGGAGCTCCTACTTCCAAAGGGGCAAGTCAGCGGGAGAAGCCACTTCGCCTACCCGGCCAAGTGTCACTGTCCCCCGGCCAGACTTGGCGGCAAGTCCCGGGGAGGAATAATGCCCATGGAAGTAGGAGCTCCTACTTCCAAAGGGGCAAGTCAGCGGGAGAAGCCACTTCGCCTACCCGGCCAAGTGTCACTGTCCCCCGGCCAGACTTGGCGGCAAGTCCCGGGGAGGAATAATGCCCATGGAAGTAGGAGCTCACTTGGCTCTAAGTCTTCGAGAGGTATAATGCCCATGGAAGTAAGAGCTCCTACTTCCAAAGGGGCAAGTCAGCGGGAGAAGCCACTTCGCCTACCCGGCCAAGTGTCACTGTCCCCCGGCCAGACTTGGCGGCAAGTCCCGGGGAGGAATAATGCCCCATGGAGCTCGGGCAGACTAGAAGTAACCTCGTCTGCCCGCTGGAGGGCGCCCTTCCCGGAGCGGAGGGGACCCCCTTGGCCACAAAGTGCAAGCCGAGTTTGGAGCTCGAAACCCGGCCACGCTTGGTCGTAGGTCCCGGTGAGGAACATGGCCATGGAAGTCGGAGCTCAAACCTCCAAATTGACCTCAGCGGGAGCACTTGCTGAGGCTGCCCGGGCATGGGTTACTGTTCCCCGGGCACACTTGGTCGTAGGTCCAAGTGTGGAACGTGTCCATGGAAGTTGAAGTGAAGAGAACCGCGAAAGGGAGTTTTTGCGCGAAGCCGCGGCCGAGGAGGGCTCACCGATCCCGGCGTGATTTCTGCCAGGCCCGGTACCCAAACCGAACTCCGCATGGTGGCTGGATCCGCGACCCTGGAACCCTGGGCCGGGAGCCTAGGGGCGAGAGGGGCCCCATGGAGCTCGGGCAGACTAGAAGTACCCTCGTCTGCCCGCTGGAGGGCGCCCTTCCCGGAGCGGAGGGGACCCCCCAAGCGACCAAGTGCAAGCCGAGTTTGGAGCTCGAAACCCGGCCACACTTGGTAGTATGTCCCGGTGAGGAACATGCCCATGGAAGTAAGAGCTCAGCGGGAGCAGCCACTCAGGCTACCCGGGAATGTGTCACTGTCCCCCGGCCAAGACTTGGCGGCAAGTCCCGGGGAGGAATAGTTCCCATGGAAGTAGCTCAGCGGGAGCAGCCGCTCAGGCTACCCGGGAATGTGTCACTGTCCCCCGGCCAGACTTGGCGGCAGGTCCCGGGGAGGAATAGTGCTCATGGAAGTAGCTCAGCGGGAGCAGCCACTCAGGCTACCCGGGAATGTGTCACTGTCCCTCGGCCACACTTGGTCGTTGATTCCTGATGAGGAACATGCCCATGGAACTAAAGAGTGCAGCGGGAGCAGCCGCTCAGGCTACCCGGGAATGTGTCACTGTCCCCCGGCCAGACTTGGCGGCAGGTCCCGGGGAGGAATAGTGCCCATGGAAGTCGGAGCTCCAACCTCCAAGTTGACCTCAGCGGGAGCAGCCGCTGAGGCTACCCGGGCATGGGTGACTGTTCCCCGGGCACACTTGGTCGTAGGTCCAAGTGTGGAACGTGTCCATGGAAGTTGAAGGGAAGAGAACCGCGAAAGGGAGTTTGGAGGCTGAGCCGCGGCCGAGGAGGTCTCACCGATCCCGGCGTGATTCCAGCCAGGCCCGGTACCCTATACCGAACTCGACAGGGTGGCTGTATCCGGGACCCTGGAACCCTGGGCGGGGAGCCTAGGGGCGAGAGGGGCCCCATGGAGCTCGGGCAGACTAGAAGTACCCTCGTCTGCCCGCTGGAGGGCGCCCTTCCCGGAGCGGAGGGGACCCCCCAAGCGACCAAGTGCAAGCCGAGTTTGGAGCTCGAAACCCGGCCACACTTGGTAGTATGTCCCGGTGAGGAACATGCCCATGGAAGTAAGAGCTCAGCGGGAGCAGCCACTCAGGCTACCCGGGAATGTGTCACTGTCCCCCGGCCAAGACTTGGCGGCAAGTCCCGGGGAGGAATAGTTCCCATGGAAGTAGCTCAGCGGGAGCAGCCACTCAGGCTACCCGGGAATGTGTCACTGTCCCCCGGCCAGACTTGGCGGCAGGTCCCGGGGAGGAATAGTGCTCATGGAAGTAGCTCAGCGGGAGCAGCTGCTGAGGCTACCCGGGAATGTGTCACTGTCCCTGGGCCACACTTGGTCGTTGGTTCCTGATGAGGAACATGCCCATGGAAGTAAGAGTTCAGCGGGAGAAGCCGCTCAGGCTACCCGGGAATGTGTCACTGTCCCTCGGCCAGACTTGGCGGCAGGTCCCGGGGAGGAATAGTGCCCATGGAAGTCGGAGCTCCAACCTCCAAGTTGACCTCAGCGGGAGCAGCCGCTGAGGCTACCCGGGCATGGGTGACTGTTCCCCGGCCACACTTGGTCGGAGGTCCCGGTGTGGAACATGCCCATGGAAGTTGAAGGGAAGAGAACCGCGAAAGGGAGTTTGGAGGCTGAGCCGCGGCCGAGGAGGTCTCACCGATCCCGGCGTGATTCCAGCCAGGCCCGGTACCCTATACCGAACTCTACAGGGTGGCTGTATCCGGGACCCTGGAACCCTGGGCGGGGAGCCTAGGGGCGAGAGGGGCCCCATGGAGCTCGGGCAGACTAGAAGTACCCTCGTCTGCCCGCTGGAGGGCGCCCTTCCCGGAGCGGAGGGGACCCCCAAGCGACCAAGTGCAAGCCGAGTTTGGAGCTCGAAACCCGGCCACACTTGGTAGTATGTCCCGGTGAGGAACATGCCCATGGAAGTAAGAGCTCAGCGGGAGCAGCCACTCAGGCTACCCGGGAATGTGTCACTGTCCCCCGGCCAAGACTTGGCGGCAAGTCCCGGGGAGGAATAGTGCCCATGGAAGTAGCTCAGCGGGAGCAGCCGCTCAGGCTACCCGGGAATGTGTCACTGTCCCCCGGCCAGACTTGGCGGCAGGTCCCGGGGAGGAATAGTGCTCATGGAAGTAGCTCAGCGGGAGCAGCTGCTGAGGCTACCCGGGAATGTGTCACTGTCCCTGGGCCACACTTGGTCGTTGGTTCCTGATGAGGAACATGCCCATGGAAGTAAGAGTTCAGCGGGAGCAGCCGCTCAGGGCTACCCGGGAATGTGTCACTGTCCCCCGGCCAGACTTGGCGGCAGGTCCCGGGGAGGAATAGTGCCCATGGAAGTCGGAGCTCCAGCCTCCAAGTTGACCTCAGCGGGAGCAGCCGCTGAGGCTACCCGGGCATGGGTGACTGTTCCCCGGCCACACTTGGTCGGAGGTCCCGGTGTGGAACATGCCCATGGAAGTTGAAGGGAAGAGAACCGCGAAAGGGAGTTTGGAGGCTGAGCCGCGGCCGAGGAGGTCTCACCGATCCCGGCGTGATTCCAGCCAGGCCCGGTACCCTATACCGAACTCGGCAGGGTGGCTGTATCCGGGACCCTGGAACCCTGGGCGGGGAGCCTAGGGGCGAGAGGGGCCCCATGGAGCTCGGGCAGACTAGAAGTACCCTCGTCTGCCCGCTGGAGGGCGCCCTTCCCGGAGCGGAGGGGACCCCCAAGCGACCAAGTGCAAGCCGAGTTTGGAGCTCGAAACCCGGCCACACTTGGTAGTATGTCCCGGTGAGGAACATGCCCATGGAAGTAAGAGCTCAGCGGGAGCAGCCACTCAGGCTACCCGGCAATGTGTCACTGTCCCCCGGCCAAGACTTGGCGGCAAGTCCCGGGGAGGAATAGTGCCCATGGAAGTAGCTCAGCGGGAGCAGCCGCTCAGGCTACCCGGGAATGTGTCACTGTCCCCCGGCCAGACTTGGCGGCAGGTCCCGGGGAGGAATAGTGCTCATGGAAGTAGCTCAGCGGGAGCAGCTGCTGAAGATACCCGGGAATGTGTCACTGTCCCTGGGCCACACTTGGTCGTTGGTTCCTGATGAGGAACATGCCCATGGAAGTAAGAGTTCAGCGGGAGAAGCCGCTCAGGCTACCCGGGAATGTGTCACTGTCCCCCGGCCAGACTTGGCGGCAGGTCCCGGGGAGGAATAGTGCCCATGGAAGTCGGAGCTCCAACCTCCAAGTTGACCTCAGCGGGAGCACTTGCTGAGGCTACCCGGGCATGGGCGACTGTTCCCCGGCCACACTTGGTCGGAGGTCCCGGTGTGGAACATGCCCATGGAAGTTGAAGGGAAGAGAACCGCGAAAGGGAGTTTGGAGGCTGAGCCGCGGCCGAGGAGGTCTCACCGATCCCGGCGTGATTCCAGCCAGGCCCGGTACCCTATACCGAACTCGGCAGGGTGGCTGTATCCGGGACCCTGGAACCCTGGGCGGGGAGCCTAGGGGCGAGAGGGGCCCCATGGAGCTCGGGCAGACTAGAAGTACCCTCGTCTGCCCGCTGGAGGGCGCCCTTCCCGGAGCGGAGGGGACCCCCAAGCGACCAAGTGCAAGCCGAGTTTGGAGCTCGAAACCCGGCCACACTTGGTAGTATGTCCCGGTGAGGAACATGCCCATGGAAGTAAGAGCTCAGCGGGAGCAGCCACTCAGGCTACCCGGCAATGTGTCACTGTCCCCCGGCCAAGACTTGGCGGCAAGTCCCGGGGAGGAATAGTGCCCATGGAAGTAGCTCAGCGGGAGCAGCCGCTCAGGCTACCCGGGAATGTGTCACTGTCCCCCGGCCAGACTTGGCGGCAGGTCCCGGGGAGGAATAGTGCTCATGGAAGTAGCTCAGCGGGAGCAGCTGCTGAAGATACCCGGGAATGTGTCACTGTCCCTGGGCCACACTTGGTCGTTGGTTCCTGATGAGGAACATGCCCATGGAAGTAAGAGTTCAGCGGGAGAAGCCGCTCAGGCTACCCGGGAATGTGTCACTGTCCCCCGGCCAGACTTGGCGGCAGGTCCCGGGGAGGAATAGTGCCCATGGAAGTCGGAGCTCCAACCTCCAAGTTGACCTCAGCGGGAGCACTTGCTGAGGCTACCCGGGCATGGGCGACTGTTCCCCGGCCACACTTGGTCGGAGGTCCCGGTGTGGAACATGCCCATGGAAGTTGAAGGGAAGAGAACCGCGAAAGGGAGTTTGGAGGCTGAGCCGCGGCCGAGGAGGTCTCACCGATCCCGGCGTGATTCCAGCCAGGCCCGGTACCCTATACCGAACTCGGCAGGGTGGCTGTATCCGGGACCCTGGAACCCTGGGCGGGGAGCCTAGGGGCGAGAGGGGCCCCATGGAGCTCGGGCAGACTAGAAGTACCCTCGTCTGCCCGCTGGAGGGCGCCCTTCCCGGAGCGGAGGGGACCCCCAAGCGACCAAGTGCAAGCCGAGTTTGGAGCTCGAAACCCGGCCACACTTGGTAGTATGTCCCGGTGAGGAACATGCCCATGGAAGTAAGAGCTCAGCGGGAGCAGCCACTCAGGCTACCCGGCAATGTGTCACTGTCCCCCGGCCAAGACTTGGCGGCAAGTCCCGGGGAGGAATAGTGCCCATGGAAGTAGCTCAGCGGGAGCAGCCGCTCAGGCTACCCGGGAATGTGTCACTGTCCCCCGGCCAGACTTGGCGGCAGGTCCCGGGGAGGAATAGTGCTCATGGAAGTAGCTCAGCGGGAGCAGCTGCTGAAGATACCCGGGAATGTGTCACTGTCCCTGGGCCACACTTGGTCGTTGGTTCCTGATGAGGAACATGCCCATGGAAGTAAGAGTTCAGCGGGAGAAGCCGCTCAGGCTACCCGGGAATGTGTCACTGTCCCCCGGCCAGACTTGGCGGCAGGTCCCGGGGAGGAATAGTGCCCATGGAAGTCGGAGCTCCAACCTCCAAGTTGACCTCAGCGGGAGCACTTGCTGAGGCTACCCGGGCATGGGCGACTGTTCCCCGGCCACACTTGGTCGGAGGTCCCGGTGTGGAACATGCCCATGGAAGTTGAAGGGAAGAGAACCGCGAAAGGGAGTTTGGAGGCTGAGCCGCGGCCGAGGAGGTCTCACCGATCCCGGCGTGATTCCAGCCAGGCCCGGTACCCTATACCGAACTCGACAGGGTGGCTGTATCCGGGACCCTGGAACCCTGGGCGGGGAGCCTAGGGGCGAGAGGGGCCCCATGGAGCTCGGGCAGACTAGAAGTACCCTCGTCTGCCCGCTGGAGGGCGCCCTTCCCGGAGCGGAGGGGACCCCCCAAGCGACCAAGTGCAAGCCGAGTTTGGAGCTCGAAACCCGGCCACACTTGGTAGTATGTCCCGGTGAGGAACATGCCCATGGAAGTAAGAGCTCAGCGGGAGCAGCCACTCAGGCTACCCGGGAATGTGTCACTGTCCCCCGGCCAGACTTGGCGGCAGGTCCCGGGGAGGAATAGTGCCCATGGAAGTAGCCCAGCGGGAGCAGCCGCTCAGGCTACCCGGGAATGTGTCACTGTCCCCCGGCCAGACTTGGCGGCAGGTCCCGGGGAGGAATAGTGCTCATGGAAGTAGCTCAGCGGGAGCAGCTGCTGAGGCTACCCGGGAATGTGTCACTGTCCCTGGGCAACACTTGGTCGTTGGTTCCTGATGAGGAACATGCCCATGGAAGTAAGAGTTCAGCGGGAGAAGCCGCTCAAGCTACCCGGGAATGTGTCACTGTCCCCGGCCAGACTTGGCGGCAGGTCCCGGGGAGGAATAGTGCCCATGGAAGTCGGAGCTCCAACCTCCAAGTTGACCTCAGCGGGAGCACTTGCTGAGGCTACCCGGGCATGGGCGACTGTTCCCCGGCCACACTTGGTCGGAGGTCCCGGTGTGGAACATGCCCATGGAAGTTGAAGGGAAGAGAACCGCGAAAGGGAGTTTGGAGGCTGAGCCGCGGCCGAGGAGGTCTCACCGATCCCGGCGTGATTCCAGCCAGGCCCGGTACCCTATACCGAACTCGGCAGGGTGGCTGTATCCGGGACCCTGGAACCCTGGGCGGGGAGCCTAGGGGCGAGAGGGGCCCATGGAGCTCGGGCAGACTAGAAGTACCCTCGTCTGCCCGCTGGAGGGCGCCCTTCCCGGAGCGGAGGGGACCCCCAAGCGACCAAGTGCAAGCCGAGTTTGGAGCTCGAAACCCGGCCACACTTGGTAGTATGTCCCGGTGAGGAACATGCCCATGGAAGTAAGAGCTCAGCGGGAGCAGCCACTCAGGCTACCCGGCAATGTGTCACTGTCCCCCGGCCAAGACTTGGCGGCAAGTCCCGGGGAGGAATAGTGCCCATGGAAGTAGCTCAGCGGGAGCAGCCGCTCAGGCTACCCGGGAATGTGTCACTGTCCCCCGGCCAGACTTGGCGGCAGGTCCCGGGGAGGAATAGTGCTCATGGAAGTAGCTCAGCGGGAGCAGCTGCTGAAGATACACGGGAATGTGTCACTGTCCCTGGGCCACACTTGGTCGTTGGTTCCTGATGAGGAACATGCCCATGGAAGTAAGAGTTCAGCGGGAGAAGCCGCTCAGGCTACCCGGGGAATGTGTCACTGTCCCCCGGCCAGACTTGGCGGCAGGTCCCGGGGAGGAATAGTGCCCATGGAAGTCGGAGCTCCAACCTCCAAGTTGACCTCAGCGGGAGCACTTGCTGAGGCTACCCGGGCATGGGCGACTGTTCCCCGGCCACACTTGGTCGGAGGTCCCGGTGTGGAACATGCCCATGGAAGTTGAAGGGAAGAGAACCGCGAAAGGGAGTTTGGAGGCTGAGCCGCGGCCGAGGAGGTCTCACCGATCCCGGCGTGATTCCAGCCAGGCCCGGTACCCTATACCGAACTCGGCAGGGTGGCTGTATCCGGGACCCTGGAACCCTGGGCGGGGAGCCTAGGGGCGAGAGGGGCCCCATGGAGCTCGGGCAGACTAGAAGTACCCTCGTCTGCCCGCTGGAGGGCGCCCTTCCCGGAGCGGAGGGGACCCCCAAGCGACCAAGTGCAAGCCGAGTTTGGAGCTCGAAACCCGGCCACACTTGGTAGTTGGTCCCGGTGAGGAACATGCCCATGGAAGTAAGAGCTCAGCGGGAGCAGCCACTCAGGCTACCCGGCAATGTGTCACTGTCCCCCGGCCAAGACTTGGCGGCAAGTCCCGGGGAGGAATAGTGCCCATGGAAGTAGCTCAGCGGGAGCAGCTGCTGAGGCTACCCGGGAATGTGTCACTGTCCCCCGGCCAGACTTGGCGGCAGGTCCCGGGGAGGAATAGTGCTCATGGAAGTAGCTCAGCGGGAGCAGCTGCTGAGGCTACCCGGGAATGTGTCACTGTCCCTGGGCAACACTTGGTCGTTGGTTCCTGATGAGGAACATGCCCATGGAAGTAAGAGTTCAGCGGGAGAAGCCGCTCAAGCTACCCGGGAATGTGTCACTGTCCCCCGGCCAGACTTGGCGGCAGGTCCCGGGGAGGAATAGTGCCCATGGAAGTCGGAGCTCCAGCCTCCAAGTTGACCTCAGCGGGAGCAGCCGCTGAGGCTACCCGGGCATGGGTGACTGTTCCCCGGCCACACTTGGTCGGAGGTCCCGGTGTGGAACATGCCCATGGAAGTTGAAGGGAAGAGAACCGCGAAAGGGAGTCTTGAGGCTGAGCCGCGGCCGAGGAGGTCTCACCGATCCCGGCGTGATTCCAGCCAGGCCCGGTACCCTATACCGAACTCGACAGGGTGGCTGTATCCGGGACCCTGGAACCCTGGGCGGGGAGCCTAGGGGCGAGAGGGGCCCCATGGAGCTCGGGCAGACTAGAAGTACCCTCGTCTGCCCGCTGGAGGGCGCCCTTCCCGGAGCGGAGGGGACCCCCCAAGCGACCAAGTGCAAGCCGAGTTTGGAGCTCGAAACCCGGCCACACTTGGTAGTTGGTCCCGGTGAGGAACATGCCCATGGAAGTAAGAGCTCAGCGGGAGCAGCCACTCAGGCTACCCGGCAATGTGTCACTGTCCCCCGGCCAAGACTTGGCGGCAAGTCCCGGGGAGGAATAGTGCCCATGGAAGTAGCTCAGCGGGAGCAGCTGCTGAGGCTACCCGGGAATGTGTCACTGTCCCCCGGCCAGACTTGGCGGCAGGTCCCGGGGAGGAATAGTGCTCATGGAAGTAGCTCAGCGGGAGCAGCTGCTGAGGCTACCCGGGAATGTGTCACTGTCCCTGGGCCACACTTGGTCGTTGGTTCCTGATGAGGAACATGCCCATGGAAGTAAGAGTGCAGCGGGAGCAGCCGCTCAGGCTACCCGGGAATGTGTCACTGTCCCCCGGCCAGACTTGGCGGCAGGTCCCGGGGAGGAATAGTGCCCATGGAAGTCGGAGCTCCAACCTCCAAGTTGACCTCAGCGGGAGCACTTGCTGAGGCTACCCGGGCATGGGCGACTGTTCCCCGGCCACACTTGGTCGGAGGTCCCGGTGTGGAACATGCCCATGGAAGTTGAAGGGAAGAGAACCGCGAAAGGGAGTTTGGAGGCTGAGCCGCGGCCGAGGAGGTCTCACCGATCCCGGCGTGATTCCAGCCAGGCCCGGTACCCTATACCGAACTCGGCAGGGTGGCTGTATCCGGGACCCTGGAACCCTGGGCGGGGAGCCTAGGGGCGAGAGGGGCCCCATGGAGCTCGGGCAGACTAGAAGTACCCTCGTCTGCCCGCTGGAGGGCGCCCTTCCCGGAGCGGAGGGGACCCCCAAGCGACCAAGTGCAAGCCGAGTTTGGAGCTCGAAACCCGGCCACACTTGGTAGTATGTCCCGGTGAGGAACATGCCCCATGGAAGTAAGAGCTCAGCGGGAGCAGCCACTCAGGCTACCCGGCAATGTGTCACTGTCCCCCGGCCAAGACTTGGCGGCAAGTCCCGGGGAGGAATAGTGCCCATGGAAGTAGCTCAGCGGGAGCAGCCGCTCAGGCTACCCGGGAATGTGTCACTGTCCCCCGGCCAGACTTGGCGGCAGGTCCCCGGGGAGGAATAGTGCTCATGGAAGTAGCTCAGCGGGAGCAGCTGCTGAAGATACCCGGGAATGTGTCACTGTCCCTGGGCCACACTTGGTCGTTGGTTCCTGATGAGGAACATGCCCATGGAAGTAAGAGTTCAGCGGGAGAAGCCGCTCAGGCTACCCGGGAATGTGTCACTGTCCCCCGGCCAGACTTGGCGGCAGGTCCCGGGGAGGAATAGTGCCCATGGAAGTCGGAGCTCCAACCTCCAAGTTGACCTCAGCGGGAGCACTTGCTGAGGCTACCCGGGCATGGGCGACTGTTCCCCGGCCACACTTGGTCGGAGGTTCCCGGGTGTGGAACATGCCCATGGAAGTTGAAGGGAAGAGAACCGCGAAAAGGGAGTTTGGAGGCTGAGCCGCGGCCGAGGAGGTCTCACCGATCCCGGCGTGATTCCAGCCAGGCCCGGTACCCTATACCGAACTCGACAGGGTGGCTGTATCCGGGACCCTGGAACCCTGGGCGGGGAGCCTAGGGGCGAGAGGGGCCCCATGGAGCTCGGGCAGACTAGAAGTACCCTCGTCTGCCCGCTGGAGGGCGCCCTTCCCGGAGCGGAGGGGACCCCCCAAGCGACCAAGTGCAAGCCGAGTTTGGAGCTCGAAACCCGGCCACACTTGGTAGTATGTCCCGGTGAGGAACATGCCCATGGAAGTAAGAGCTCAGCGGGAGCAGCCACTCAGGCTACCCGGGAATGTGTCACTGTCCCCCGGCCAAGACTTGGCGGCAAGTCCCGGGGAGGAATAGTGCCCATGGAAGTAGCTCAGCGGGAGCAGCCACTCAGGCTACCCGGGAATGTGTCACTGTCCCCCGGCCAAGACTTGGCGGCAAGTCCCGGGGAGGAATAGTGCTCATGGAAGTAGCTCAGCGGGAGCAGCTGCTGAGGCTACCCGGGAATGTGTCACTGTCCCTGGGCCACACTTGGTCGTTGGTTCCTGATGAGGAACATGCCCATGGAAGTAAGAGTTCAGCGGGAGAAGCCGCTCAAGCTACCCGGGAATGTGTCACTGTCCCCCGGCCAGACTTGGCGGCAGGTCCCGGGGAGGAACAGTGCCCATGGAAGTCGGAGCTCCAACCTCCAAGTTGACCTCAGCGGGAGCACTTGCTGAGGCTACCCGGGCATGGGCGACTGTTCCCCGGCCACACTTGGTCGGAGGTCCCGGTGTGGAACATGCCCATGGAAGTTGAAGGGAAGAGAACCGCGAAAGGGAGTTTGGAGGCTGAGCCGCGGCCGAGGAGGTCTCACCGATCCCGGCGTGATTCCAGCCAGGCCCGGTACCCTATACCGAACTCGGCAGGGTGGCTGTATCCGGGACCCTGGAACCCTGGGCGGGGAGCCTAGGGGCGAGAGGGGCCCCATGGAGCTCGGGCAGACTAGAAGTACCCTCGTCTGCCCGCTGGAGGGCGCCCTTCCCGGAGCGGAGGGACCCCAAGCGACCAAGTGCAAGCCGAGTTTGGAGCTCGAACCCGGCCACACTTGGTAGTATGTCCCGGTGAGGAACATGCCCATGGAAGTAAGAGCTCAGCGGGAGCAGCCACTCAGGCTACCCGGCAATGTGTCACTGTCCCCCGGCCAAGACTTGGCGGCAAGTCCCGGGGAGGAATAGTGCCCATGGAAGTAGCTCAGCGGGAGCAGCCGCTCAGGCTACCCGGGAATGTGTCACTGTCCCCCGGCCAGACTTGGCGGCAGGTCCCGGGGAGGAATAGTGCTCATGGAAGTAGCTCAGCGGGAGCAGCCACTCAGGCTACCCGGGAATGTGTCACTGTCCCTGGGCCACACTTGGTCGTTGGTTCCTGATGAGGAACATGCCCATGGAAGTAAGAGTTCAGCGGGAGCAGCCGCTCAGGCTACCCGGGAATGTGTCACTGTCCCCCGGCCAGACTTGGCGGCAGGTCCCGGGGAGGAATAGTGCCCATGGAAGTCGGAGCTCCAACCTCCAAGTTGACCTCAGCGGGAGCAGCCGCTGAGGCTACCCGGGCATGGGTGACTGTTCCCCGGCCACACTTGGTCGGAGGTCCCGGTGTGGAACATGCCCATGGAAGTTGAAGGGAAGAGAACCGCGAAAGGGAGTTTGGAGGCTGAGCCGCGGCCGAGGAGGTCTCACCGATCCCGGCGTGATTCCAGCCAGGCCCGGTACCCTATACCGAACTCGGCAGGGTGGCTTTATCCGGGACCCTGGAACCCTGGGCGGGGAGCCTAGGGGCGAGAGGGGCCCCATGGAGCTCGGCAGACTAGAAGTACCCTCGTCTGCCCGCTGGAGGGCGCCCTTCCCGGAGCGGAGGGGACCCCCCAAGCGACCAAGTGCAAGCCGAGTTTGGAGCTCGAAACCCGGCCACACTTGGTAGTATGTCCCGGTGAGGAACATGCCCATGGAAGTAAGAGCTCAGCGGGAGCAGCCACTCAGGCTACCCGGCAATGTGTCACTGTCCCCCGGCCAAGACTTGGCGGCAAGTCCCGGGGAGGAATAGTGCCCATGGAAGTAGCTCAGGCGGGAGCAGCCGCTCAGGCTACCCGGGGAATGTGTCACTGTCCCCCGGCCAGACTTGGCGGCAGGTCCCGGGGAGGAATAGTGCTCATGGAAGTAGCTCAGCGGGAGCAGCCACTCAGGCTACCCGGGAATGTGTCACTGTCCCTGGGCCACACTTGGTCGTTGGTTCCTGATGAGGAACATGCCCATGGAAGTAAGAGTTCAGCGGGAGCAGCCGCTCAGGGCTACCCGGGAATGTGTCACTGTCCCCCGGCCAGACTTGGCGGCAGGTCCCGGGGAGGAATAGTGCCCATGGAAGTCGGAGCTCCAACCTCCAAGTTGACCTCAGCGGGAGCAGCCGCTGAGGCTACCCGGGCATGGGTGACTGTTCCCCGGCCACACTTGGTCGGAGGTCCCGGTGTGGAACATGCCCATGGAAGTTGAAGGGAAGAGAACCGCGAAAGGGAGTTTGGAGGCTGAGCCGCGGCCGAGGAGGTCTCACCGATCCCGGCGTGATTCCAGCCAGGCCCGGTACCCTATACCGAACTCGGCAGGGTGGCTTTATCCGGGACCCTGGAACCCTGGGCGGGGAGCCTAGGGGCGAGAGGGGCCCCATGGAGCTCGGGCAGGACTAGAAGTACCCTCGTCTGCCCGCTGGAGGGCGCCCTTCCCGGAGCGGAGGGGACCCCCCAAGCGACCAAGTGCAAGCCGAGTTTGGAGCTCGAAACCCGGCCACACTTGGTAGTATGTCCCGGTGAGGAACATGCCCATGGAAGTAAGAGCTCAGCGGGAGCAGCCACTCAGGCTACCCGGGAATGTGTCACTGTCCCCCGGCCAAGACTTGGCGGCAAGTCCCGGGGAGGAATAGTGCCCATGGAAGTAGCTCAGCGGGAGCAGCCACTCAGGCTACCCGGGAATGTGTCACTGTCCCTCGGCCACACTTGGTCGTAGGTCCCGGTGAGGAACATGCCCATGGAAGTCGGAGCTCCAACCTCCAACCGGGTGAAGCCTCCGAGAGCTAGCCGGGAATAGGGCGCCAATCCCGGCTACCGCCCTCCAGGCTTGCCCCGGTCGATAGACCTACGTCCTCGCACCAGCACAAGCGCAAAAATTTTCTAAGTGTGGGAGAACCGAGGACCCGCCCGGTGGCACTCTGCCTCTCGCTGCCGCCCTCCTGGAAGCGTCCTCGGTCACTGTGTGTGCGGCAGATATCAGAGCTCCGGAAAGGTGAAAAAGAACCGGTAAGAGGGCGAATCCGGCAGCTCCCTGCCGGGCGAGGACCACCGCGAGCGGCGGGGACGTCAGACGGGAGACGCGCGGCGGACCTTCCGTCGGAGTGCCTGGGATTTTGACCTCGGAGAAGTTCGAAAAAATTATGCGGTCGGAGCTGTCTGCCCCGGCCGGGGAAGGCTCACCGCCGGCGGCTGCCAACCCCTGGCTTGCCCGCTGGATGCCCTTTCGGAGGCTGCTGAAAAAGAACTGTCAGGCGGGCACCTCTCGGAAGAACCGCAGACCAAAACGACCGGTAAAAATTTTGGGCGATCCGACACGTAGTGCACCTTCGGCGGCAGAGAAAAGCAGCAAAAATACCGGTCAGAGAAGGGGAGTTTTGGTCGACTCTGCCAGGTTTTGCACTAAGTCAGATCCGTAATGCCAGCGGGACTGAGTCGCTTTTGCGTGCCGTGGTCCTGGAGGCCTGCTCGGACAGAGCGGTCCTTCGGGTCCCGCGGGAAGGGGCATTTCATGTTCCTCTGCGGGAGGTGATCCATTTTCTGCGGGAAATGGCGAGCCCCTTCGGCTACAAGAGTGTGTAGGTCCCGCTCAACAGTCTACGTCCTTAACCATCGGGGACTTTGTAGATTTTGCCCCAAAATCGCTCTCCGCAGAACAGAGCGTGAGGTCTCCGCGGCGGAGGCCGGAAAAGGTGCGAGGTGAGCGGCATGGTATGACTGGGGCTCGTGCCGCTCACTGCTACCCGGAGCGTGGCGCCCTCCGGGTAAAAAGCTAGCCGGGGCGAGTAGGTGGGTTGACGGGCGCATAAGCAACGCCGTCCCCGCCGTACAAGGTGCCGGTGGCCTGGCGAACCACCGGCGTAAGGCTAGCCAGGGCGTACCGCGGGGCAGAGGGCGCATAAGCCACGCTCTCTCTCCATCCCACCAGCACAAGCGAAAAATTTTCAAAGTGTGGGAGAACCGGCTTCCCGACCGGTGGCACTCTGCCTCTCTCTGCCGCCCTCCTGGAAGCGTCCTCGGTCACTCGGAGTACGGCAGATTTAAGAGCTCCGGAATGGTGAAAAAGAACCGGAGAGAGGGCGACTCCGGCTTCTCTCTGCCGGGCGAGGACCACCGCAGGCGGCGGGGACCTCTGACAGGAGGCGGCGCTGCGGGCAGGCTTTCTAAGTGCCTGGGCTTTTGGCCTCGGCGAAAGTCGAAAAAATTATGCGGTCGGAGCTTTCTGCCCCGGCCGGGGAAGGCTCACCGCCGGCGGCTGCCAACCCCTGGCTTGCCCGCTGGATGCCCTTTCGGAGGCTGCTGAAAAAGAACAGTCAGGCGGGCACCTCTCGGAAGAACCGCAGACCAAAACGACCGGTAAAAATTTTGGGCGATCCGACCCGTAGTGCACTTCGGCGGCAGAGAAAAGCAACAAAAATACCGGTCAGAGAAGGGGAGTTTTGGTCGACTCTGCCAGGTTTTTGCACTAAGTCAGATCCGTAATGCCAGCGGGACTGAGTCGCTTTTGCGTGCCGTGGTCCTGGAGGCCTGCTCGGACAGAGCGGTCCTTCGGGTCCCGCGGGAAGGGGCATTTCATGTTCCTCTGCGGGAGGTGATCCATTTTCTGCGGGAAATGGCGAGCCCCTTCGGCTACAAGAGTGTGTAGGTCCCGCTCAACAGTCTACGTCCTTAACCATCGGGGACTTTGTAGATTTTGCCCAAAATCGCTCTCCGCAGAACAGAGCGTGAGGTCTCCGCGGCGGAGGCCGGAAAAGGTGCGAGGTGAGCGGCATGGTATGACTGGGCTCGTGCCGCTCACTGCTACCCGGAGCGTGGCGCCCTCCGGGTAAAAGGCTAGCCGGGGCGAGTAGGGGGATGACGGGCGCATAAGCAACGCCGTCCCCGCCGTACAAGGTGCCGGTGGCCTGGCGAACCAACGGCGTAAGGCTAGCCAGGGCGTACCGCGGGGCAGAGGGCGCATAAGCCACGCTCTCTCTCCATCCCACCAGCACAAGCGAAATATTTTCAAAGTGTGGGAGAACCGGCTTCCCGACCGGTGGCACTCTGCCTCTCGCTGCCGCCCTCCTGGAAGCGTCCTCGGTCACTCGGAGTACGGCAGATTTAAGAGCTCCGGAATGGTGAAAAAGAACCGGAGAGAGGGCGACTCCGGCTTCTCTCTGCCGGGCGAGGACCACCGCAGGCGGCGGGGACGTCTGACAGGAGACGGCGCTGCGGGCAGGCTTAAAAGTGCATGGGGTTTTGGCCTCGGCAAAAGTCGAAAAAAATTATGCGGTCGGAGCTTTCTGCCCCGGCCGGGGAAGGCTCACCGCCGGCGGCTGCCAACCCCTGGCTTGCCCGCTGGATGCCCTTTCGGAGGCTTCTGAAAAAGAACTGTCAGGCGGGCACCTCTCGGAAGAACCGCAGACCAAAACGACCGGTAAAAATTTTGGGCGATCCGACCCGTAGTGCACCTTCGGCGGCAGAGAAAAGCAACAAAAATACCGGTCAGAGAAGGGGAAGTTTTGGTCGACTCTGCCAGGTTTTTGCACTAAGTCAGATCCGTAATGCCAGCGGGACTGAGTCGCTTTTGCGTGCCGTGGTCCTGGAGCCTGCTCGGACAGAGCGGTCCTGCGGGTCCCGCGGGAAGGGGCATTTCATGTTCCTCTGCGGGAGGTGATCCATTTTCTGCGGGAAATGGCGAGCCCCTTCGGCTACAAGAGTGTGTAGGTCCCGCTCAACAGTCTACGTCCTTAACCATCGGGGACTTTGTAGATTTTGCCCAAAATCGCTCTCCGCAGAACAGAGCGTGAGGTCTCCGCGGCGGAGGCCGGAAAAGGTGCGAGGTGAGCGGCATGGTATGACTGGGCTCGTGCCGCTCACTGCTACCCGGAGCGTGGCGCCCTCCGGGTAAAAGGCTAGCCGGGGCGAGTAGGTGGGATGACGGGCGCATAAGCAACGCCGTCCCCGCCGTACAAGGTGCCGGTGGCCTGGCGAACCACCGGCGTAAGGCTAGCCAAGGGCGTACCGCGGGGCAGAGGGCGCATAAGCCACGCTCTCTCTCCATCCCACCAGCACAAGCGAAAAATTTTCAAAGTGTGGGAGAACCGGCTTCCCGACCGGTTGCACTCTGCCTCTCGCTGCCGCCGTCCTGGAAGCGTCCTCGGTCACTCGGAGTACGGCAGATTTAAGAGCTCCGGAATGGTGAAAAAGAACCGGAGAGAGGGCGACTCCGGCTTCTCTCTGCCGGGCGAGGACCACCGCAGGCGGCGGGGACGTCTGACAGGAGACGGCGCTGCGGGCAGGCTTTAAAAGTGCATGGGTTTTGGCCTCGGAGAAAGTCGAAAAATTATGCGGTCGGAGCTGTCTGCCCCGGCCGGGGAAGGCTCACCTCCGGCGGCTGCCAACCCCTGGCTTGCCCCGCTGGATGGCCTTTCGGAGGCTGCTGAAAAAGAACTGTCAGGCGGGCACCTCTCGGAAGAACCGCAGACCAAAACGACCGGTAAAAATTTTGGGCGATCCGACCCGTAGTGCACCTTCGGCGGCAGAGAAAAGCAACAAAAATACGGTCAGAGAAGGGGAGTTTTGGTCGACTCTGCCAGGTTTTTGCACTAAGTCAGATCCGTAATGCCAGCGGGACTGAGTCGCTCTTGCGTGCCGTGGTCCTGGAAGCCTGCTCGGACAGAGTGGTCCTTCGGGTCCCGCGGGAAGGGGCATTTCATGTTCCTCTGCGGGAGGTGATCCATTTTCTGCGGGAAATGGGCGAGCCCCTTCGGCTACAAGAGTGTGTAGGTCCCGCTCAACAGTCTACGTCCTTAACCATCGGGGACTTTGTAGATTTTGCCCAAAATCGCTCTCCGCAGAACAGAGCGGGAGGTCTCCGCGGCGGAGGCCGGAAAAGGTGCGAGGTGAGCGGCATGGTATGACTGGGCTCGTGCCGCTCACTGCTACCCGGAGCGTGGCGCCCTCCGGGTAAAAGGCTAGCCGGGGCGAGTAGGTGGATTGACGGGCGCATAAGCAACGCCGTCCCCGCCGTACAAGGTGCCGGTGGCCTGGCGAACCACCGCGTAAGGCTAGCCAAGGGCGTACCGCGGGGCAGAGGGCGCATAAGCCACGCCGTCCCCGCTGTACAAGGTGCCGGTGGCCTGGCGAACCACCGGCGTAAGGCTAGCCAAGGGCGTACCGCGGGGCAGAGGGCGCATAAGCCACGCTCTCTCTCCATCCCACCAGAACAAGCGAAAAAATTTCAAAGTGTGGGAGAACCGGCTTCCCGACCGGTGGCACTCTGCCTCTCGCTGCCGCCCTCCTGGAAGCGTCCTCGGTCACTCGGTGTCCGGCAGATTTCAGAGCTCCGGAATGGTGAAAAGAACCGGTGAGAGGGCGAATCCGGCTTCTCTCTGCCGGGCGAGGACCACCGCAGGCGGCAAGGGACGTCTGCCAGGAGACGGCGCTGCGGGCAGGCTTTAAAAGTGCATGGGGTTTTGGCCTCGGCGAAAGTCGAAAAAATTTTGCGGTCGGAGCTGTCTGCCCCGGCCCGGGGAAGGCTCACCGCCGGCGGCTGCCAACCCCTGGCTTGCCCGCTGGATGCCCTTTCGGAGGCTGCTGAAAAGAACTGTCAGGCGGGCACCTCTCGGAAGAACCGCAGACCAAAACGACCGGTAAAAATTTTGGGCGATCCGACCCTCAGTGCACCTTCGGCGGCAGAGAAAAGCAACAAAACACCGGTCAAAGAAGGGAGGTTTTGGTCGACTCTGCCTGGTTTTGCACTAAGTCAGATCCGTAATGCCAGCGGGACTGAGTCGCTTTGCGTGCCGTGGTCCTGGAGGCCTGCTCGGACAGAGCGGTCCTTCGGGTCCGCGGGAAGGGGCATTTCATGTTCCTCTGCGGGAGGTGGTCCATTTTCTGCGGGAAATGGCGAGCCCCATCGGCTACAAGAGTGTGTAGGTCCCGCTCAACAGTCTACGTCCTTAACCATCGGGGGACTTTGTAGATTTTGGCAGAAATCGCCCCCCCGCAGGGTCCTAGCGGGAGGGTCTCCGCGGCGGAGGCCGGAGAGGGCGCGA
>NW_027285407.1:52500-53846 GCF_040894005.1 Engystomops pustulosus | reverse complement strand
ATATGCTTAAATTCAGCGGGTAGTCACGTCTGATCTGAGGTCTAAGGGGTGGGTGGTGCGGAGGGAAGAGGCGAGGGTAGCGTAGCCGCCACCCCCCACCATCCGCCCCCCTTTCACCTGCATCCCTCCGTCCCTTCTCACCTCTCCTTACCCGGCAACGAAGCTTCACCTTTCGGGGGAACACGAGCGGAGCGAGATCCCAAGGACGAGAAGCAGTCCAAGCCTACGGGCAAGCGCAGACAGCCTCGCGCAGGGAACACCGCCGGCCGCGAACGTGTCCGTCCGTGGTCGCCGTCGGTCCGAGCAGGGGCGCCGGCGGCAGGTGTCGACCGTGCGCGCCGGACCCCTTGGAGAGGGTCTCGAAGGAGAGAGTCTGACTTTAGGGGGACGAAGGAGCGAACACGGCGTGGGTAGCCGTGAAAGCCCCTGCGACTGAACCCCAGCGGCGCTCGCCCTCGACGGGGCGGCGATCGATGAGAAGCGACCCTCAGACAGGCGTAGCCCCGGGAGTAACCCGGGGCCGCAAGGTGCGTTCGAAGTGTCGATGATCAATGTGCCCTGCAATTCACATTAATTCTCGTAGCTAGCTACGTTCTTCATCGACGCGCGAGCCGAGTGATCCACCGCTAAGAGTGGCTCGTTTTCACACGCTGGTTTTTACAGACGGCCAGCTCGTCCTCGTCAGATGTACGGCACCGCTACATTCGTGTGCACACGGCCGAAGCCGAGCGGACGTTGTCCAAGGAGCGACGCCTGGGAGAAGAGCCTCCGCGGCACACCGCCTGGGGCGGGTGCGGGAGCCCAGTCCCCTGCGCGCCGCTCGTGGGGGACCGGGGGCCGCCACTGGAACGCAGCTCACCCGGCGGAGGCGCGTCTGGCGACAAGCCCCATCGACCTTCGGCAAAGACCGGCGTGGTCGACCCGACAGCGGGGGAGAGGAGGAAGACAGGCGCTGCACCTGTGGAGAGAGGCAGAGGGTCCTCGCGCGCCGAACCCTACCATTCTCCAGGCGCTACGCCGCCTTCCCTCGCCCCCTCATCGAGGACCATCCGCCAGCCACACCGCTCTTCGTTGGGTAACACGGCGCCGCCAGCCGATCTTCACGCGACGTCGGGGAGAGGAGAGTACGGTCTCCCGGGCACCCCGCGCGTCGCTTCCTCCGTCGGGCCCCCGTCCTCTGCCATCGCCCAGGGAGTCGCGCTGGTCTGGAGAGAGCGCGAGGGTGCAGGCTTCCGGACGCCCGCCTCCCTCTTCGATCCCTCGACAGGCGACTCGCCACCAGGACGGAGTCAACCCCGCGATTGTCTCGGTGCCTTGCCACGCAACCGCCCCTTCTCCTCACCGCG
>NW_027285407.1:5000-50000 GCF_040894005.1 Engystomops pustulosus | reverse complement strand
ACCCGAAAAAGCCTTCCCTTCCCCTCCCTCTCGCAGTCGCTGGCTTTCCCCACTCAGTTCAGCCAAGAAGTGGCGCTCGACTCTCACCTCCATCAGCACCTCCGAAGCTCGGACAGCTCCTGTAGGCTGCGCATAGAAGGAAAGCATTGGACGCTCAACTTCAGCACCTCGAGTGTCGGACAGCTCCACCACCACCTCTCCACACTGTTAAGCGAGAGAGACGATAGGAGCCGTCGCGACGTACCCATGCAGCGCCGCCCGCCAACGCACAGAGGAGCGGAGGGGATCGGGCGCCAGGTCCGGGGGAAGGCTGGGAGGGAAGCTACGGCGCTGCTACCCAGCTTTCAACCCTGCGGGACCGGTGCTCCGCTCCTATCGCTCCGGCGAACAGGGTCCGCTACGCTTTCAACACCAGCGCCCGGCAGAGGGCTTGGAGAAGGCTCGCGCGGATCCTCGGTTCGGATCGCCTGGCTTCGCGGGAGCGGCCTTCGGCTAGGGCCGACGACGGCCGGACCGAGCAGATTTGGACCGGGGTGCGGGGCGAGTACCTGCCTCTCTCACGAAGGGAGTGTCACCGGTAAGAAGCCTCTTCCCACGTCTGCTTGCCGACTTACGCTCGCCCCGACGAGAGGCCCAACCGAAAGAGTGGAAAGGGGCAGAGATTTCCAGGGTCGCCCCACCAGGGATGCAATACCCCAGTGCAGACAGTCGGCCCTGCCCCGAACCTACTCGGTGGTTTGAAGGTTAACCTCTTGGGGAAAAGCAGCGATTCGCCTCGCGGTGCGTGCCTCCGCGGATCTAAACCCCCTCGATCGATGTGGGGCCAGAGGACCCCTTTTCCCCGTACGAAACTGTCAGCTCACCATGGGCTCGACGTCCGTGGGTCGGGGAGTTGAGCGCTTACGCGCGGCGGGACCTTATAACCTGCAGCGGCTGAGGAGCGAAGATTTCCAGGGTGGGCCCCCGGGGATGCCATACCCCGAGCAGCCTGTCGGCCCCGCTCCTAGCACGCTGGCAAGCAATGGAGTCTTCCCCGCGGCAGCCACCGCCCTCGCCCTAGCCTCGCCGTCGGTCGATGAAGAACGTCGTTCGCCCTCCTCTGGCTCGGGATTTGGAAACGGCCTGGCCTTCGCCTACTCCGTCGGGCAACTGCCTTCCGCCAGCCCCTTCCCTCGAATCCCCTTCTTCCATTTTAGACCCGATCAGGGGATTGGTCAGCCCAGCCCTGGGGTAAGAAGAGGGGTTGGGGTCGGTTCGGCTTCGGGTGCCCCGCTCGGCCAAAGTTTCCCCTCGCTTTGGAAGCACGCGAGGTCGCGGAGGGTGTCGGGGTTATTTTTTCGGCTCCCTGGCTTCGCGGGAGCGGCCTTCGGCTAGGGCCGAGGCCGTCCGGCCCGCGCAGATTTGGACCGGGGTCCGGGGCGAGTACCTGCCTCTCTCACGAAGGGAGTGTCACCGGTAAGAAGCCTCTTCCCACGTCTGCTTGCCGACTTACGCTCGCCCCGACGAGAGGCCCAACCGAAAGAGTGGAAAGGGGCAGAGATTTCCAGGGTCGCCCCACCAGGGATGCAATACCCCAGTGCAGACTGTCGGCCCTGCCCCGAACCTACTCGGTGGTTTGAAGGTTAACCTCTTGGGGAAAAGCAGCGATTCGCCTCGCGGTGCGTGCCTCCGCGGATCTAAACCCCCTCGATCGATGTGGGGCCAGAGGACCCCTTTTCCCCGTACGAAACGGCCGGCTCACCATGGGCTCGACATCCGTGGGTCGGAGAGTTGAGCGCTTACGCGCGGCGGGACCTTATAACCTGCAGCGGCTGAGGAGCGAAGATTTCCAGGGTGGGCCCCCGGGGATGCCATACCCCGAGCAGCCAGTCGGCCCCGCTCCTAGCGCGCTGACGAGCAATGGAGTCTTCCCCGCGGCAGCCACCGCCCTCGCCTCGCCGTCGGTCGATGAAGAGCCGAGTTCGCCCTCCTCTGCTCGGGACTCGGAAACGGCCTGGCCTTCGCCTACTCCGTCGGGCAACTGCCTTCCGCCAGCCCCTTCCCTCGAATCCCCTTCTTCCATTTTAGACCCGATCAGGGGATTGGTCAGCCCAGCCCTGGGGTAGGAAGAGGGGTTGGGGTCGGTTCGGCTTCCGGTGCCCCCGCTCGGCCAAAGGTCCCCTCGCTTTGGAAGCAGAGGGTGCCGGGGTTATTTTCGGCTTGACGCCTAGTCCGGTCCCTGCCGGTTCCCGTGGAGGCCCGCGGTCAAAACCAGCTCCCCGGCTGTCGGAGCCGGAGCCCCGCAGCCCGAGCGGACGCACCGAGTCCCTCATGTAAGGGATAGCCGCCCCTACGGAACGGCCCGGACTGGGACCAGGCACCCCCAGGCGCCGAAGGGGTGGGTCGGCCGTGTTGCCGAAGCTTAGCCGGCGCTGATGACCGCAGCCCCTAACGATGCCCACAGGCGGGGGAGCCAAGGAGGGCACTAGGAAGACGTGGCGGGGTCGGACGGCTCAATTTCCAGGGTGGGACCCCGGGGGTTCAGTACCCCGGGCATCCGGTCGGTTTCGCCGGCGCGACCCCAAGCCTTCCACGGCCCCCTTCGTGGGTGCAGGGATACCGTGCAGGGTGCAGGCTTAGACGCCAATTCCCCAGAAGTTTTAGGGATAGGGTTTGTCCGGGCGCCACCGCAGCGACAACCTCGCAAGAAGCTCTCTTCCACAAAAGCACGGGCAACGTTCGTGTGCGAGTGTTGGTCTCCCATGGTCTACCGACTCCCCCGGGCGGCCCAAGCGTTACGCCCACGGCCGGGCCCTCGAGCAGGCGCACCCCTGGTGCCTCTCGTAAGGGAAGGCTACGGTCCTCAACCCCTCGTATGGCGGGGAGGGCGCATTTGAAACGCTAAAGGACGAGCCCTGTTCGGGACCTGGCGGGGATCCGCGGATTGGCGAGAGGGATGGGTCTGCCGTTGGTCAGAGGGGACGCACCCCTGGGACGCAGTTTGGCATTAGCGACCGATGGCCCATCTACGACCATGTACTCCGGGAGCGCCAAGGAGGACGCGGGTGGGCTTTGGGGGCAGACTCAATTTCCAGGGTCTGGGCGCCGGGGGTGCAATACCCTTAAGCGCTCATGTCGGTTTCGTCTGCCGCCCGCCTCTGGCCCGGCTCCTAGTGACGGGTGCTGTGAACGTGCGATCGTGCTTGCGGTTGAAGAGTTCAAAGGCTACCGCTGGGGATAACACGCCCGGGGAATTTAGAAACCCCCCCCTCCGCTACAATCTCTGCTTCTGCCGGACTCGGAGGGGAGCCGCCCCGGGGGCGACCGCTCCCTCTCCTCTTCCGCGGCGTGCCGCGCGCTTCGCCGTCAGCAGCGGAGCGAACCTTTTTCTCGGTCCGCAGCTCTTCAGGCGTAGGCGGGCAGCGCTAACAGGGTACACTGGGGACCACTCGACCGCAACCGCTCCTCCGACCGACGAGCATACCTACCGCGGATACGCCACGGTGGGTCTAAGCCTCGTCGCCGCCGCGAGGAGCAGGCGGGAGCCGTCCCTTTTCGTGCTGCGGAAATAAACCGTGGACACAGAGGTGTGTCTGCGCTCTCCGACCGGGCGGGGGGCGATTGGACTTGCCCGAGGGACACTAGGCGAGGCGCTGCCGCGGGAGCCGGAGCTCCGCGCTGGACGCTGCCGCCGCCAACGCCGCCGCCCCCCACCCACGGTACGGTGGAGTACGCCCGTTCCATACGCTTCGTAGCAAACCTCAGCCGAAGCAGAGAGTCCTACCGCTGTGGCAGGAGCGGGGCCGTGCGAGGACCACACTGGCACCGCGCTACACAACCTTAGGCAGAGGACGACAGCCGCTCACGGGGAGCGGGGGATTGATGCGCGACCAAGACTGAGGCTAAGGAACGCTTTACCATAAACCGGCCGGGGCCAATACCCCTGACCGAGCAAAGTGCCCTGCCCCGCCGGATCGCGCTGTGTCAGATCGATCAAAAGAGCGGAGAGCCGAGACTCTACCGCTGGGAGTTTGTGGAGAACGGCCTGGCTTGCGTCCCGTCCTCCCGCCCTCGACCTCACATGGCTAGCCTCACCCGCCGGGAGCCACCCCATTGGGGACCGTAGGGCGGAGAAGGGGTCTCCGCGTCCGGAATTTACTTGTGGAGAACGGCCTGGCTTACGTCCCGTCCTCCCGCCCTCGACCTCACATGGCTAGCCTCACCCGCCGGGCGCCACCCCATTGGGGACCGTAGGGCGGAGAAGGGGTCTCCGCGTCCGGAATTTACTTGTGGAGAACGGCCTGGCTTACGTCCCGTCCTCCCGCCCTCGACCTCACATGGCTAGCCTCACCCGCCGGGCGCCACCCCATTGGGGACCGTAGGGCGGAGAAGGGGTCTCCGCGTACGGAATTTCTTGTGGAGAACGGCCTGGCTTACGTCCCGTCCTCCCATGGC
Source organism: Engystomops pustulosus (assembly GCF_040894005.1). Taxonomy (NCBI): domain Eukaryota; kingdom Metazoa; phylum Chordata; class Amphibia; order Anura; family Leptodactylidae; genus Engystomops; species Engystomops pustulosus. Next base: position 45,566 of record NW_027285407.1, on the reverse strand, counting down.
TAGCCTCACCCGCCGGGCGCCACCCCATTGGGGACCGTAGGGCGGAGAAGGGGTCTCCGCGTCCGGAATTTCTTGTGGAGAACGGCCTGGCTTACGTCCCGTCCTCCCGCCCTCGACCTCACATGGCTAGCCTACCCCGCCGGGCGCCGCTCCATTGGGGATACGGTACGGCAAAGCGCGACGCCGCACGATGCCAACACTTTGTGCAAAAACCTGGCAGAGTCGACCAAAACCTCGCTTCTTTGACCGGTATTTTTGATGCTTTTCTCTGCCGCCGAAGGTGCACTGAGGGTCGGATCGCCCAAAATTTTTACCGGTCGTTTTGGTCTGCGGTTCTTCCGAGAGGTGCCCGCCTGACAGTTCTTTTTCAGCAGCCTCCGAAAGGCCATCCAGCGGGCAAGCCAGGGGTTGGCAGCCGCCGGCGGTGAGCCTTCCCCGGCCGGGGCAGACGGCTCCGACCGCAAAATTTTTTCGACTTTCGCCGAGGCCAAAACCCCATGCACTTTTAAAGCCTGCCCGCAGCGCCGTCTCCTGTCAGACGTCCCTTGCCGCCTGCGGTGGTCCTCGCCCGGCAGAGAGAAGCCGGAGTCGCCCCCTCTCCGGTTCTTTTTCACCATTCCGGAGCTCTGAAATCTGCCGGACACCGAGTGACCGAGGACGCTTCCAGGAGGGCGGCAGCGAGAGGCAGAGTGCCACCGGTCGGGTCGCCGGTTCTCCCACACTTTGAAAATTTTTCGCTTGTTCTGGTGGGATGGAGAGAGAGCGTGGCTTATGCGCCCTCTGCCCCGCGGTCCGCCCTGGCTGGCCTTACGCCGGTGGTTCGCCAGGCCACCGGCACCTTGTACGGCGGGGACGGCGTGGCTTATGCGCCCGTCAACCCACCTACTCGCCCCGGCTAGCCTTTTACCCGGAGGGCGCCACGCTCCGGGTACCAGTGAGCGGCACGAACCCAGTCATACCATGCCGCTCACCTCGCGCCCTCTCCGGCCTCCGCCGCGGAGACCTCCCGCTAGGACCTGCGGGGGGCGATTTCTGCCAAAATCTACAAAGTCCCCGATGGTTAAGGACGTAGACTGTTGAGCGGGACCTACACACTCTTGTAGCCGATGGGGCTCGCCATTTCCCGCAGAAAATGGACCACCTCCCGCAGAGGAACATGAAATGCCCCTTCCCGCGGGACCCGAAGGACCGCTCTGTCCGAGCAGGCCTCCAGGACCACGGCACGCAAAAGCGACTCAGTCCCGCTGGCATTACGGATCTGACTTTGTGCAAAAACCAGGCAGAGTCGACCAAAACCTCCCTTCTTTGACCGGTGTTTTTGTTGCTTTTCTCTGCCGCCGAAGGTGCACTGAGGGTCGGATCGCCCAAAATTTTTACCGGTCGTTTTGGTCTGCGGTTCTTCCGAGAGGTGCCCGCCTGACAGTTCTTTTTCAGCAGCCTCCGAAAGGGCATCCAGCGGGCAAGCCAGGGGTTGGCAGCCGCCGGCGGTGAGCCTTCCCCGGCCGGGGCAGACAGCTCCGACCGCAAAATTTTTTCGACTTTCGCCGAGGCCAAAACCCCATGCACTTTTAAAGCCTGCCCGCAGCGCCGTCTCCTGGCAGACGTCCCTTGCCGCCTGCGGTGGTCCTCGCCCGGCAGAGAGAAGCCGGATTCGCCCTCTCACCGGTTCTTTTTCACCATTCCGGAGCTCTGAAATCTGCCGGACACCGAGTGACCGAGGACGCTTCCAGGAGGGCGGCAGCGAGAGGCAGAGTGCCACCGGTCGGGAAGCCGGTTCTCCCACACTTTGAAATTTTTTCGCTTGTTCTGGTGGGATGGAGAGAGAGCGTGGCTTATGCGCCCTCTGCCCCGCGGTACGCCCTTGGCTAGCCTTACGCCGGTGGTTCGCCAGGCCACCGGCACCTTGTACAGCGGGGACGGCGTGGCTTATGCGCCCTCTGCCCCGCGGTACGCCCTTGGCTAGCCTTACGCCGGTGGTTCGCCAGGCCACCGGCACCTTGTACGGCGGGGACGGCGTTGCTTATGCGCCCGTCAATCCACCTACTCGCCCCGGCTAGCCTTTTACCCGGAGGGCGCCACGCTCCGGGTAGCAGTGAGCGGCACGAGCCCAGTCATACCATGCCGCTCACCTCGCACCTTTTCCGGCCTCCGCCGCGGAGACCTCCCGCTCTGTTCTGCGGAGAGCGATTTTGGGCAAAATCTACAAAGTCCCCGATGGTTAAGGACGTAGACTGTTGAGCGGGACCTACACACTCTTGTAGCCGAAGGGGCTCGCCATTTCCCGCAGAAAATGGATCACCTCCCGCAGAGGAACATGAAATGCCCCTTCCCGCGGGACCCGAAGGACCACTCTGTCCGAGCAGGCTTCCAGGACCACGGCACGCAAGAGCGACTCAGTCCCGCTGGCATTACGGATCTGACTTAGTGCAAAAACCTGGCAGAGTCGACCAAAACTCCCCTTCTCTGACCGGTATTTTTGTTGCTTTTCTCTGCCGCCGAAGGTGCACTGAGGGTCGGATCGCCCAAAATTTTTACCGGTCGTTTTGGTCTGCGGTTCTTCCGAGAGGTGCCCGCCTGACAGTTCTTTTTCAGCAGCCTCCGAAAGGGCATCCAGCGGGCAAGCCAGGGGTTGGCAGCCGCCGGCGGTGAGCCTTCCCCGGCCGGGGCAGACAGCTCCGACCGCAAAATTTTTTCGACTTTCGCCGAGGCCAAAACCCCATGCACTTTTAAAGCCTGCCCGCAGCGCCGTCTCCTGTCAGACGTCCCTTGCCGCCTGCGGTGGTCCTCGCCCGGCAGAGAGAAGCCGGTTTCGCCCTCTCACCGGTTCTTTTTCACCATTCCGGAGCTCTGAAATCTGCCGGACACCGAGTGACCGAGGACGCTTCCAGGAGGGCGGCAGCGAGAGGCAGAGTGCCACCGGTCGGGTCGCCGGTTCTCCCACACTTTGAAAATTTTTCGCTTGTTCTGGTGGGATGGAGAGAGAGCGTGGCTTATGCGCCCTCTGCCCCGCGGTCCGCCCTGGCTGGCCTTACGCCGGTGGTTCGCCAGGCCACCGGCACCTTGTACGGCGGGGACGGCGTGGCTTATGCGCCCGTCAACCCACCTACTCGCCCCGGCTAGCCTTTTACCCGGAGGGCGCCACGCTCCGGGTACCAGTGAGCGGCACGAACCCAGTCATACCATGCCGCTCACCTCGCGCCCTCTCCGGCCTCCGCCGCGGAGACCTCCCGCTAGGACCTGCGGGGGGCGATTTCTGCCAAAATCTACAAAGTCCCCGATGGTTAAGGACGTAGACTGTTGAGCGGGACCTACACACTCTTGTAGCCGATGGGGCTCGCCATTTCCCGCAGAAAATGGACCACCTCCCGCAGAGGAACATGAAATGCCCCTTCCCGCGGGACCCGAAGGACCGCTCTGTCCGAGCAGGCCTCCAGGACCACGGCACGCAAAAGCGACTCAGTCCCGCTGGCATTACGGATCTGACTTAGTGCAAAAACCAGGCAGAGTCGACCAAAACCTCCCTTCTTTGACCGGTGTTTTTGTTGCTTTTCTCTGCCGCCGAAGGTGCACTGAGGGTCGGATCGCCCAAAATTTTTACCGGTCGTTTTGGTCTGCGGTTCTTCCGAGAGGTGCCCGCCTGACAGTTCTTTTTCAGCAGCCTCCGAAAGGGCATCCAGCGGGCAAGCCAGGGGTTGGCAGCCGCCGGCGGTGAGCCTTCCCCGGCCGGGGCAGACAGCTCCGACCGCAAAATTTTTTCGACTTTCGCCGAGGCCAAAACCCCATGCACTTTTAAAGCCTGCCCGCAGCGCCGTCTCCTGGCAGACGTCCCTTGCCGCCTGCGGTGGTCCTCGCCCGGCAGAGAGAAGCCGGATTCGCCCTCTCACCGGTTCTTTTTCACCATTCCGGAGCTCTGAAATCTGCCGGACACCGAGTGACCGAGGACGCTTCCAGGAGGGCGGCAGCGAGAGGCAGAGTGCCACCGGTCGGGAAGCCGGTTCTCCCACACTTTGAAATTTTTTCGCTTGTTCTGGTGGGATGGAGAGAGAGCGTGGCTTATGCGCCCTCTGCCCCGCGGTACGCCCTTGGCTAGCCTTACGCCGGTGGTTCGCCAGGCCACCGGCACCTTGTACAGCGGGGACGGCGTGGCTTATGCGCCCTCTGCCCCGCGGTACGCCCTTGGCTAGCCTTACGCCGGTGGTTCGCCAGGCCACCGGCACCTTGTACGGCGGGGACGGCGTTGCTTATGCGCCCGTCAATCCACCTACTCGCCCCGGCTAGCCTTTTACCCGGAGGGCGCCACGCTCCGGGTAGCAGTGAGCGGCACGAGCCCAGTCATACCATGCCGCTCACCTCGCACCTTTTCCGGCCTCCGCCGCGGAGACCTCCCGCTCTGTTCTGCGGAGAGCGATTTTGGGCAAAATCTACAAAGTCCCCGATGGTTAAGGACGTAGACTGTTGAGCGGGACCTACACACTCTTGTAGCCGAAGGGGCTCGCCATTTCCCGCAGAAAATGGATCACCTCCCGCAGAGGAACATGAAATGCCCCTTCCCGCGGGACCCGAAGGACCACTCTGTCCGAGCAGGCTTCCAGGACCACGGCACGCAAGAGCGACTCAGTCCCGCTGGCATTACGGATCTGACTTAGTGCAAAAACCTGGCAGAGTCGACCAAAACTCCCCTTCTCTGACCGGTATTTTTGTTGCTTTTCTCTGCCGCCGAAGGTGCACTACGGGTCGGATCGCCCAAAATTTTTACCGGTCGTTTTGGTCTGCGGTTCTTCCGAGAGGTGCCCGCCTGACAGTTCTTTTTCAGCAGCCTCCGAAAGGCCATCCAGCGGGCAAGCCAGGGGTTGGCAGCCGCCGGAGGTGAGCCTTCCCCGGCCGGGGCAGACAGCTCCGACCGCATAATTTTTTCGACTTTCTCCGAGGCCAAAACCCCATGCACTTTTAAAGCCTGCCCGCAGCGCCGTCTCCTGTCAGACGTCCCCGCCGCCTGCGGTGGTCCTCGCCCGGCAGAGAGAAGCCGGAGTCGCCCTCTCTCCGGTTCTTTTTCACCATTCCGGAGCTCTTAAATCTGCCGTACTCCGAGTGACCGAGGACGCTTCCAGGACGGCGGCAGCGAGAGGCAGAGTGCAACCGGTCGGGAAGCCGGTTCTCCCACACTTTGAAAATTTTTCGCTTGTGCTGGTGGGATGGAGAGAGAGCGTGGCTTATGCGCCCTCTGCCCCGCGGTACGCCCTTGGCTAGCCTTACGCCGGTGGTTCGCCAGGCCACCGGCACCTTGTACGGCGGGGACGGCGTTGCTTATGCGCCCGTCATCCCACCTACTCGCCCCGGCTAGCCTTTTACCCGGAGGGCGCCACGCTCCGGGTAGCAGTGAGCGGCACGAGCCCAGTCATACCATGCCGCTCACCTCGCACCTTTTCCGGCCTCCGCCGCGGAGACCTCACGCTCTGTTCTGCGGAGAGCGATTTTGGGCAAAATCTACAAAGTCCCCGATGGTTAAGGACGTAGACTGTTGAGCGGGACCTACACACTCTTGTAGCCGAAGGGGCTCGCCATTTCCCGCAGAAAATGGATCACCTCCCGCAGAGGAACATGAAATGCCCCTTCCCGCGGGACCCGCAGGACCGCTCTGTCCGAGCAGGCCTCCAGGACCACGGCACGCAAAAGCGACTCAGTCCCGCTGGCATTACGGATCTGACTTAGTGCAAAAACCTGGCAGAGTCGACCAAAACTCCCCTTCTCTGACCGGTATTTTTGTTGCTTTTCTCTGCCGCCGAAGGTGCACTACGGGTCGGATCGCCCAAAATTTTTACCGGTCGTTTTGGTCTGCGGTTCTTCCGAGAGGTGCCCGCCTGACAGTTCTTTTTCAGAAGCCTCCGAAAGGGCATCCAGCGGGCAAGCCAGGGGTTGGCAGCCGCCGGCGGTGAGCCTTCCCCGGCCGGGGCAGAAAGCTCCGACCGCATAATTTTTTCGACTTTTGCCGAGGCCAAAACCCCATGCACTTTTAAAGCCTGCCCGCAGCGCCGTCTCCTGTCAGACGTCCCCGCCGCCTGCGGTGGTCCTCGCCCGGCAGAGAGAAGCCGGAGTCGCCCTCTCTCCGGTTCTTTTTCACCATTCCGGAGCTCTTAAATCTGCCGTACTCCGAGTGACCGAGGACGCTTCCAGGAGGGCGGCAGCGAGAGGCAGAGTGCCACCGGTCGGGAAGCCGGTTCTCCCACACTTTGAAAATATTTCGCTTGTGCTGGTGGGATGGAGAGAGAGCGTGGCTTATGCGCCCTCTGCCCCGCGGTACGCCCTGGCTAGCCTTACGCCGTTGGTTCGCCAGGCCACCGGCACCTTGTACGGCGGGGACGGCGTTGCTTATGCGCCCGTCATCCCACCTACTCGCCCCGGCTAGCCTTTTACCCGGAGGGCGCCACGCTCCGGGTAGCAGTGAGCGGCACGAGCCCAGTCATACCATGCCGCTCACCTCGCACCTTTTCCGGCCTCCGCCGCGGAGACCTCACGCTCTGTTCTGCGGAGAGCGATTTTGGGCAAAATCTACAAAGTCCCCGATGGTTAAGGACGTAGACTGTTGAGCGGGACCTACACACTCTTGTAGCCGAAGGGGCTCGCCATTTCCCGCAGAAAATGGATCACCTCCCGCAGAGGAACATGAAATGCCCCTTCCCGCGGGACCCGAAGGACCGCTCTGTCCGAGCAGGCCTCCAGGACCACGGCACGCAAAAGCGACTCAGTCCCGCTGGCATTACGGATCTGACTTAGTGCAAAAACCTGGCAGAGTCGACCAAAACTCCCCTTCTCTGACCGGTATTTTTGTTGCTTTTCTCTGCCGCCGAAGGTGCACTACGGGTCGGATCGCCCAAAATTTTTACCGGTCGTTTTGGTCTGCGGTTCTTCCGAGAGGTGCCCGCCTGACTGTTCTTTTTCAGCAGCCTCCGAAAGGGCATCCAGCGGGCAAGCCAGGGGTTGGCAGCCGCCGGCGGTGAGCCTTCCCCGGCCGGGGCAGAAAGCTCCGACCGCATAATTTTTTCGACTTTCGCCGAGGCCAAAAGCCCAGGCACTTAGAAAGCCTGCCCGCAGCGCCGCCTCCTGTCAGAGGTCCCCGCCGCCTGCGGTGGTCCTCGCCCGGCAGAGAGAAGCCGGAGTCGCCCTCTCTCCGGTTCTTTTTCACCATTCCGGAGCTCTTAAATCTGCCGTACTCCGAGTGACCGAGGACGCTTCCAGGAGGGCGGCAGAGAGAGGCAGAGTGCCACCGGTCGGGAAGCCGGTTCTCCCACACTTTGAAAATTTTTCGCTTGTGCTGGTGGGATGGAGAGAGAGCGTGGCTTATGCGCCCTCTGCCCCGCGGTACGCCCTGGCTAGCCTTACGCCGGTGGTTCGCCAGGCCACCGGCACCTTGTACGGCGGGGACGGCGTTGCTTATGCGCCCGTCAACCCACCTACTCGCCCCGGCTAGCTTTTTACCCGGAGGGCGCCACGCTCCGGGTAGCAGTGAGCGGCACGAGCCCAGTCATACCATGCCGCTCACCTCGCACCTTTTCCGGCCTCCGCCGCGGAGACCTCACGCTCTGTTCTGCGGAGAGCGATTTTGGGCAAAATCTACAAAGTCCCCGATGGTTAAGGACGTAGACTGTTGAGCGGGACCTACACACTCTTGTAGCCGAAGGGGCTCGCCATTTCCCGCAGAAAATGGATCACCTCCCGCAGAGGAACATGAAATGCCCCTTCCCGCGGGACCCGAAGGACCGCTCTGTCCGAGCAGGCCTCCAGGACCACGGCACGCAAAAGCGACTCAGTCCCGCTGGCATTACGGATCTGACTTAGTGCAAAAACCTGGCAGAGTCGACCAAAACTCCCCTTCTCTGACCGGTATTTTTGCTGCTTTTCTCTGCCGCCGAAGGTGCACTACGTGTCGGATCGCCCAAAATTTTTACCGGTCGTTTTGGTCTGCGGTTCTTCCGAGAGGTGCCCGCCTGACAGTTCTTTTTCAGCAGCCTCCGAAAGGGCATCCAGCGGGCAAGCCAGGGGTTGGCAGCCGCCGGCGGTGAGCCTTCCCCGGCCGGGGCAGACAGCTCCGACCGCATAATTTTTTCGAACTTCTCCGAGGTCAAAATCCCAGGCACTCCGACGGAAGGTCCGCCGCGCGTCTCCCGTCTGACGTCCCCGCCGCTCGCGGTGGTCCTCGCCCGGCAGGGAGCTGCCGGATTCGCCCTCTTACCGGTTCTTTTTCACCTTTCCGGAGCTCTGATATCTGCCGCACACACAGTGACCGAGGACGCTTCCAGGAGGGCGGCAGCGAGAGGCAGAGTGCCACCGGGCGGGTCCTCGGTTCTCCCACACTTAGAAAATTTTTGCGCTTGTGCTGGTGCGAGGACGTAGGTCTATCGACCGGGGCAAGCCTGGAGGGCGGTAGCCGGGATTGGCGCCCTATTCCCGGCTAGCTCTCGGAGGCTTCACCCGGTTGGAGGTTGGAGCTCCGACTTCCATGGGCATGTTCCTCACCGGGACCTACGACCAAGTGTGGCCGAGGGACAGTGACACATTCCCGGGTAGCCTGAGTGGCTGCTCCCGCTGAGCTACTTCCATGGGCACTATTCCTCCCCGGGACTTGCCGCCAAGTCTTGGCCGGGGGACAGTGACACATTCCCGGGTAGCCTGAGTGGCTGCTCCCGCTGAGCTCTTACTTCCATGGGCATGTTCCTCACCGGGACATACTACCAAGTGTGGCCGGGTTTCGAGCTCCAAACTCGGCTTGCACTTGGTCGCTTGGGGGGTCCCCTCCGCTCCGGGAAGGGCGCCCTCCAGCGGGCAGACGAGGGTACTTCTAGTCTGCCCGAGCTCCATGGGGCCCCTCTCGCCCCTAGGCTCCCCGCCCAGGGTTCCAGGGTCCCGGATAAAGCCACCCTGCCGAGTTCGGTATAGGGTACCGGGCCTGGCTGGAATCACGCCGGGATCGGTGAGACCTCCTCGGCCGCGGCTCAGCCTCCAAACTCCCTTTCGCGGTTCTCTTCCCTTCAACTTCCATGGGCATGTTCCACACCGGGACCTCCGACCAAGTGTGGCCGGGGAACAGTCACCCTGCCCGGGTAGCCTCAGCGGCTGCTCCCGCTGAGGTCAACTTGGAGGTTGGAGCTCCGACTTCCATGGGCACTATTCCTCCCCGGGACCTGCCGCCAAGTCTGGCCGGGGGACAGTGACACATTCCCGGGTAGCCCTGAGCGGCTGCTCCCGCTGAACTCTTACTTCCATGGGCATGTTCCTCATCAGGAACCAACGACCAAGTGTGGCCCAGGGACAGTGACACATTCCCGGGTAGCCTGAGTGGCTGCTCCCGCTGAGCTACTTCCATGAGCACTATTCCTCCCCGGGACCTGCCGCCAAGTCTGGCCGGGGGACAGTGACACATTCCCGGGTAGCCTGAGCGGCTGCTCCCGCTGAGCTACTTCCATGGGCACTATTCCTCCCCGGGACTTGCCGCCAAGTCTTGGCCGGGGGACAGTGACACATTGCCGGGTAGCCTGAGTGGCTGCTCCCGCTGAGCTCTTACTTCCATGGGCATGTTCCTCACCGGGACATACTACCAAGTGTGGCCGGGTTTCGAGCTCCAAACTCGGCTTGCACTTGGTCGCTTGGGGGGTCCCCTCCGCTCCGGGAAGGGCGCCCTCCAGCGGGCAGACGAGGGTACTTCTAGTCTGCCCGAGCTCCATGGGGCCCCTCTCGCCCCTAGGCTCCCCGCCCAGGGTTCCAGGGTCCCGGATAAAGCCACCCTGCCGAGTTCGGTATAGGGTACCGGGCCTGGCTGGAATCACGCCGGGATCGGTGAGACCTCCTCGGCCGCGGCTCAGCCTCCAAACTCCCTTTCGCGGTTCTCTTCCCTTCAACTTCCATGGGCATGTTCCACACCGGGACCTCCGACCAAGTGTGGCCGGGGAACAGTCACCCATGCCCGGGTAGCCTCAGCGGCTGCTCCCGCTGAGGTCAACTTGGAGGTTGGAGCTCCGACTTCCATGGGCACTATTCCTCCCCGGGACCTGCCGCCAAGTCTGGCCGGGGGACAGTGACACATTCCCGGGTAGCCCTGAGCGGCTGCTCCCGCTGAACTCTTACTTCCATGGGCATGTTCCTCATCAGGAACCAACGACCAAGTGTGGCCCAGGGACAGTGACACATTCCCGGGTAGCCTGAGTGGCTGCTCCCGCTGAGCTACTTCCATGAGCACTATTCCTCCCCGGGACCTGCCGCCAAGTCTGGCCGGGGGACAGTGACACATTCCCGGGTAGCCTGAGCGGCTGCTCCCGCTGAGCTACTTCCATGGGCACTATTCCTCCCCGGGACTTGCCGCCAAGTCTTGGCCGGGGGACAGTGACACATTGCCGGGTAGCCTGAGTGGCTGCTCCCGCTGAGCTCTTACTTCCATGGGCATGTTCCTCACCGGGACATACTACCAAGTGTGGCCGGGTTTCGAGCTCCAAACTCGGCTTGCACTTGGTCGCTTGGGGGTCCCCTCCGCTCCGGGAAGGGCGCCCTCCAGCGGGCAGACGAGGGTACTTCTAGTCTGCCCGAGCTCCATGGGGCCCCTCTCGCCCCTAGGCTCCCCGCCCAGGGTTCCAGGGTCCCGGATACAGCCACCCTGCCGAGTTCGGTATAGGGTACCGGGCCTGGCTGGAATCACGCCGGGATCGGTGAGACCTCCTCGGCCGCGGCTCAGCCTCCAAACTCCCTTTCGCGGTTCTCTTCCCTTCAACTTCCATGGGCATGTTCCACACCGGGACCTCCGACCAAGTGTGGCCGGGGAACAGTCGCCCATGCCCGGGTAGCCTCAGCAAGTGCTCCCGCTGAGGTCAACTTGGAGGTTGGAGCTCCGACTTCCATGGGCACTGTTCCTCCCCGGGACCTGCCGCCAAGTCTGGCCGGGGGACAGTGACACATTCCCGGGTAGCTTGAGCGGCTTCTCCCGCTGAACTCTTACTTCCATGGGCATGTTCCTCATCAGGAACCAACGACCAAGTGTGGCCCAGGGACAGTGACACATTCCCGGGTAGCCTCAGCAGCTGCTCCCGCTGAGCTACTTCCATGAGCACTATTCCTCCCCGGGACTTGCCGCCAAGTCTTGGCCGGGGGACAGTGACACATTCCCGGGTAGCCTGAGTGGCTGCTCCCGCTGAGCTACTTCCATGGGCACTATTCCTCCCCGGGACTTGCCGCCAAGTCTTGGCCGGGGGACAGTGACACATTCCCGGGTAGCCTGAGTGGCTGCTCCCGCTGAGCTCTTACTTCCATGGGCATGTTCCTCACCGGGACATACTACCAAGTGTGGCCGGGTTTCGAGCTCCAAACTCGGCTTGCACTTGGTCGCTTGGGGGGTCCCCTCCGCTCCGGGAAGGGCGCCCTCCAGCGGGCAGACGAGGGTACTTCTAGTCTGCCCGAGCTCCATGGGGCCCCTCTCGCCCCTAGGCTCCCCGCCCAGGGTTCCAGGGTCCCGGATACAGCCACCCTGTCGAGTTCGGTATAGGGTACCGGGCCTGGCTGGAATCACGCCGGGATCGGTGAGACCTCCTCGGCCGCGGCTCAGCCTCCAAACTCCCTTTCGCGGTTCTCTTCCCTTCAACTTCCATGGGCATGTTCCACACCGGGACCTCCGACCAAGTGTGGCCGGGGAACAGTCGCCCATGCCCGGGTAGCCTCAGCAAGTGCTCCCGCTGAGGTCAACTTGGAGGTTGGAGCTCCGACTTCCATGGGCACTATTCCTCCCCGGGACCTGCCGCCAAGTCTGGCCGGGGGACAGTGACACATTCCCGGGTAGCCTGAGCGGCTTCTCCCGCTGAACTCTTACTTCCATGGGCATGTTCCTCATCAGGAACCAACGACCAAGTGTGGCCCAGGGACAGTGACACATTCCCGGGTATCTTCAGCAGCTGCTCCCGCTGAGCTACTTCCATGAGCACTATTCCTCCCCGGGACCTGCCGCCAAGTCTGGCCGGGGGACAGTGACACATTCCCGGGTAGCCTGAGCGGCTGCTCCCGCTGAGCTACTTCCATGGGCACTATTCCTCCCCGGGACTTGCCGCCAAGTCTTGGCCGGGGGACAGTGACACATTGCCGGGTAGCCTGAGTGGCTGCTCCCGCTGAGCTCTTACTTCCATGGGCATGTTCCTCACCGGGACATACTACCAAGTGTGGCCGGGTTTCGAGCTCCAAACTCGGCTTGCACTTGGTCGCTTGGGGGTCCCCTCCGCTCCGGGAAGGGCGCCCTCCAGCGGGCAGACGAGGGTACTTCTAGTCTGCCCGAGCTCCATGGGGCCCCTCTCGCCCCTAGGCTCCCCGCCCAGGGTTCCAGGGTCCCGGATACAGCCACCCTGCCGAGTTCGGTATAGGGTACCGGGCCTGGCTGGAATCACGCCGGGATCGGTGAGACCTCCTCGGCCGCGGCTCAGCCTCCAAACTCCCTTTCGCGGTTCTCTTCCCTTCAACTTCCATGGGCATGTTCCACACCGGGACCTCCGACCAAGTGTGGCCGGGGAACAGTCGCCCATGCCCGGGTAGCCTCAGCAAGTGCTCCCGCTGAGGTCAACTTGGAGGTTGGAGCTCCGACTTCCATGGGCACTATTCCTCCCCGGGACCTGCCGCCAAGTCTGGCCGGGGGACAGTGACACATTCCCGGGTAGCCTGAGCGGCTGCTCCCGCTGCACTCTTACTTCCATGGGCATGTTCCTCATCAGGAACCAACGACCAAGTGTGGCCCAGGGACAGTGACACATTCCCGGGTAGCCTCAGCAGCTGCTCCCGCTGAGCTACTTCCATGAGCACTATTCCTCCCCGGGACCTGCCGCCAAGTCTGGCCGGGGGACAGTGACACATTCCCGGGTAGCCTCAGCAGCTGCTCCCGCTGAGCTACTTCCATGGGCACTATTCCTCCCCGGGACTTGCCGCCAAGTCTTGGCCGGGGGACAGTGACACATTGCCGGGTAGCCTGAGTGGCTGCTCCCGCTGAGCTCTTACTTCCATGGGCATGTTCCTCACCGGGACCAACTACCAAGTGTGGCCGGGTTTCGAGCTCCAAACTCGGCTTGCACTTGGTCGCTTGGGGGGTCCCCTCCGCTCCGGGAAGGGCGCCCTCCAGCGGGCAGACGAGGGTACTTCTAGTCTGCCCGAGCTCCATGGGGCCCCTCTCGCCCCTAGGCTCCCCGCCCAGGGTTCCAGGGTCCCGGATACAGCCACCCTGTCGAGTTCGGTATAGGGTACCGGGCCTGGCTGGAATCACGCCGGGATCGGTGAGACCTCCTCGGCCGCGGCTCAGCCTCAAGACTCCCTTTCGCGGTTCTCTTCCCTTCAACTTCCATGGGCATGTTCCACACCGGGACCTCCGACCAAGTGTGGCCGGGGAACAGTCACCCATGCCCGGGTAGCCTCAGCGGCTGCTCCCGCTGAGGTCAACTTGGAGGCTGGAGCTCCGACTTCCATGGGCACTATTCCTCCCCGGGACCTGCCGCCAAGTCTGGCCGGGGGACAGTGACACATTCCCGGGTAGCTTGAGCGGCTTCTCCCGCTGAACTCTTACTTCCATGGGCATGTTCCTCATCAGGAACCAACGACCAAGTGTTGCCCAGGGACAGTGACACATTCCCGGGTAGCCTCAGCAGCTGCTCCCGCTGAGCTACTTCCATGAGCACTATTCCTCCCCGGGACCTGCCGCCAAGTCTGGCCGGGGGACAGTGACACATTCCCGGGTAGCCTCAGCAGCTGCTCCCGCTGAGCTACTTCCATGGGCACTATTCCTCCCCGGGACTTGCCGCCAAGTCTTGGCCGGGGGACAGTGACACATTGCCGGGTAGCCTGAGTGGCTGCTCCCGCTGAGCTCTTACTTCCATGGGCATGTTCCTCACCGGGACCAACTACCAAGTGTGGCCGGGTTTCGAGCTCCAAACTCGGCTTGCACTTGGTCGCTTGGGGGTCCCCTCCGCTCCGGGAAGGGCGCCCTCCAGCGGGCAGACGAGGGTACTTCTAGTCTGCCCGAGCTCCATGGGGCCCCTCTCGCCCCTAGGCTCCCCGCCCAGGGTTCCAGGGTCCCGGATACAGCCACCCTGCCGAGTTCGGTATAGGGTACCGGGCCTGGCTGGAATCACGCCGGGATCGGTGAGACCTCCTCGGCCGCGGCTCAGCCTCCAAACTCCCTTTCGCGGTTCTCTTCCCTTCAACTTCCATGGGCATGTTCCACACCGGGACCTCCGACCAAGTGTGGCCGGGGAACAGTCGCCCATGCCCGGGTAGCCTCAGCAAGTGCTCCCGCTGAGGTCAACTTGGAGGTTGGAGCTCCGACTTCCATGGGCACTATTCCTCCCCGGGACCTGCCGCCAAGTCTGGCCGGGGGACAGTGACACATTCCCGGGTAGCCTGAGCGGCTTCTCCCGCTGAACTCTTACTTCCATGGGCATGTTCCTCATCAGGAACCAACGACCAAGTGTGGCCCAGGGACAGTGACACATTCCCGTGTATCTTCAGCAGCTGCTCCCGCTGAGCTACTTCCATGAGCACTATTCCTCCCCGGGACCTGCCGCCAAGTCTGGCCGGGGGACAGTGACACATTCCCGGGTAGCCTGAGCGGCTGCTCCCGCTGAGCTACTTCCATGGGCACTATTCCTCCCCGGGACTTGCCGCCAAGTCTTGGCCGGGGGACAGTGACACATTGCCGGGTAGCCTGAGTGGCTGCTCCCGCTGAGCTCTTACTTCCATGGGCATGTTCCTCACCGGGACATACTACCAAGTGTGGCCGGGTTTCGAGCTCCAAACTCGGCTTGCACTTGGTCGCTTGGGGGTCCCCTCCGCTCCGGGAAGGGCGCCCTCCAGCGGGCAGACGAGGGTACTTCTAGTCTGCCCGAGCTCCATGGGGCCCCTCTCGCCCCTAGGCTCCCCGCCCAGGGTTCCAGGGTCCCGGATACAGCCACCCTGCCGAGTTCGGTATAGGGTACCGGGCCTGGCTGGAATCACGCCGGGATCGGTGAGACCTCCTCGGCCGCGGCTCAGCCTCCAAACTCCCTTTCGCGGTTCTCTTCCCTTCAACTTCCATGGGCATGTTCCACACCGGGACCTCCGACCAAGTGTGGCCGGGGAACAGTCGCCCATGCCCGGGTAGCCTCAGCAAGTGCTCCCGCTGAGGTCAACTTGGAGGTTGGAGCTCCGACTTCCATGGGCACTATTCCTCCCCGGGACCTGCCGCCAAGTCTGGCCGGGGGACAGTGACACATTCCCGGGTAGCTTGAGCGGCTTCTCCCGCTGAACTCTTACTTCCATGGGCATGTTCCTCATCAGGAACCAACGACCAAGTGTTGCCCAGGGACAGTGACACATTCCCGGGTAGCCTCAGCAGCTGCTCCCGCTGAGCTACTTCCATGAGCACTATTCCTCCCCGGGACCTGCCGCCAAGTCTGGCCGGGGGACAGTGACACATTCCCGGGTAGCCTGAGCGGCTGCTCCCGCTGGGCTACTTCCATGGGCACTATTCCTCCCCGGGACCTGCCGCCAAGTCTGGCCGGGGGACAGTGACACATTCCCGGGTAGCCTGAGTGGCTGCTCCCGCTGAGCTCTTACTTCCATGGGCATGTTCCTCACCGGGACATACTACCAAGTGTGGCCGGGTTTCGAGCTCCAAACTCGGCTTGCACTTGGTCGCTTGGGGGGTCCCCTCCGCTCCGGGAAGGGCGCCCTCCAGCGGGCAGACGAGGGTACTTCTAGTCTGCCCGAGCTCCATGGGGCCCCTCTCGCCCCTAGGCTCCCCGCCCAGGGTTCCAGGGTCCCGGATACAGCCACCCTGTCGAGTTCGGTATAGGGTACCGGGCCTGGCTGGAATCACGCCGGGATCGGTGAGACCTCCTCGGCCGCGGCTCAGCCTCCAAACTCCCTTTCGCGGTTCTTCCCTTCAACTTCCATGGGCATGTTCCACACCGGGACCTCCGACCAAGTGTGGCCGGGGAACAGTCGCCCATGCCCGGGTAGCCTCAGCAAGTGCTCCCGCTGAGGTCAACTTGGAGGTTGGAGCTCCGACTTCCATGGGCACTATTCCTCCCCGGGACCTGCCGCCAAGTCTGGCCGGGGGACAGTGACACATTCCCGGGTAGCCTGAGCGGCTTCTCCCGCTGAACTCTTACTTCCATGGGCATGTTCCTCATCAGGAACCAACGACCAAGTGTGGCCCAGGGACAGTGACACATTCCCGGGTATCTTCAGCAGCTGCTCCCGCTGAGCTACTTCCATGAGCACTATTCCTCCCCGGGACCTGCCGCCAAGTCTGGCCGGGGGACAGTGACACATTCCCGGGTAGCCTGAGCGGCTGCTCCCGCTGAGCTACTTCCATGGGCACTATTCCTCCCCGGGACTTGCCGCCAAGTCTTGGCCGGGGGACAGTGACACATTGCCGGGTAGCCTGAGTGGCTGCTCCCGCTGAGCTCTTACTTCCATGGGCATGTTCCTCACCGGGACATACTACCAAGTGTGGCCGGGTTTCGAGCTCCAAACTCGGCTTGCACTTGGTCGCTTGGGGGTCCCCTCCGCTCCGGGAAGGGCGCCCTCCAGCGGGCAGACGAGGGTACTTCTAGTCTGCCCGAGCTCCATGGGGCCCCTCTCGCCCCTAGGCTCCCCGCCCAGGGTTCCAGGGTCCCGGATACAGCCACCCTGCCGAGTTCGGTATAGGGTACCGGGCCTGGCTGGAATCACGCCGGGATCGGTGAGACCTCCTCGGCCGCGGCTCAGCCTCCAAACTCCCTTTCGCGGTTCTCTTCCCTTCAACTTCCATGGGCATGTTCCACACCGGGACCTCCGACCAAGTGTGGCCGGGGAACAGTCGCCCATGCCCGGGTAGCCTCAGCAAGTGCTCCCGCTGAGGTCAACTTGGAGGTTGGAGCTCCGACTTCCATGGGCACTATTCCTCCCCGGGACCTGCCGCCAAGTCTGGCCGGGGGACAGTGACACATTCCCGGGTAGCCTGAGCGGCTTCTCCCGCTGAACTCTTACTTCCATGGGCATGTTCCTCATCAGGAACCAACGACCAAGTGTGGCCCAGGGACAGTGACACATTCCCGGGTATCTTCAGCAGCTGCTCCCGCTGAGCTACTTCCATGAGCACTATTCCTCCCCGGGACCTGCCGCCAAGTCTGGCCGGGGGACAGTGACACATTCCCGGGTAGCCTGAGCGGCTGCTCCCGCTGAGCTACTTCCATGGGCACTATTCCTCCCCGGGACTTGCCGCCAAGTCTTGGCCGGGGGACAGTGACACATTGCCGGGTAGCCTGAGTGGCTGCTCCCGCTGAGCTCTTACTTCCATGGGCATGTTCCTCACCGGGACATACTACCAAGTGTGGCCGGGTTTCGAGCTCCAAACTCGGCTTGCACTTGGTCGCTTGGGGGTCCCCTCCGCTCCGGGAAGGGCGCCCTCCAGCGGGCAGACGAGGGTACTTCTAGTCTGCCCGAGCTCCATGGGGCCCCTCTCGCCCCTAGGCTCCCCGCCCAGGGTTCCAGGGTCCCGGATACAGCCACCCTGCCGAGTTCGGTATAGGGTACCGGGCCTGGCTGGAATCACGCCGGGATCGGTGAGACCTCCTCGGCCGCGGCTCAGCCTCCAAACTCCCTTTCGCGGTTCTCTTCCCTTCAACTTCCATGGGCATGTTCCACACCGGGACCTCCGACCAAGTGTGGCCGGGGAACAGTCGCCCATGCCCGGGTAGCCTCAGCAAGTGCTCCCGCTGAGGTCAACTTGGAGGTTGGAGCTCCGACTTCCATGGGCACTATTCCTCCCCGGGACCTGCCGCCAAGTCTGGCCGGGGGACAGTGACACATTCCCGGGTAGCCTGAGCGGCTTCTCCCGCTGAACTCTTACTTCCATGGGCATGTTCCTCATCAGGAACCAACGACCAAGTGTGGCCCAGGGACAGTGACACATTCCCGGGTATCTTCAGCAGCTGCTCCCGCTGAGCTACTTCCATGAGCACTATTCCTCCCCGGGACCTGCCGCCAAGTCTGGCCGGGGGACAGTGACACATTCCCGGGTAGCCTGAGCGGCTGCTCCCGCTGAGCTACTTCCATGGGCACTATTCCTCCCCGGGACTTGCCGCCAAGTCTTGGCCGGGGGACAGTGACACATTGCCGGGTAGCCTGAGTGGCTGCTCCCGCTGAGCTCTTACTTCCATGGGCATGTTCCTCACCGGGACATACTACCAAGTGTGGCCGGGTTTCGAGCTCCAAACTCGGCTTGCACTTGGTCGCTTGGGGGTCCCCTCCGCTCCGGGAAGGGCGCCCTCCAGCGGGCAGACGAGGGTACTTCTAGTCTGCCCGAGCTCCATGGGGCCCCTCTCGCCCCTAGGCTCCCCGCCCAGGGTTCCAGGGTCCCGGATACAGCCACCCTGCCGAGTTCGGTATAGGGTACCGGGCCTGGCTGGAATCACGCCGGGATCGGTGAGACCTCCTCGGCCGCGGCTCAGCCTCCAAACTCCCTTTCGCGGTTCTCTTCCCTTCAACTTCCATGGGCATGTTCCACACCGGGACCTCCGACCAAGTGTGGCCGGGGAACAGTCACCCATGCCCGGGTAGCCTCAGCGGCTGCTCCCGCTGAGGTCAACTTGGAGGCTGGAGCTCCGACTTCCATGGGCACTATTCCTCCCCGGGACCTGCCGCCAAGTCTGGCCGGGGGACAGTGACACATTCCCGGGTAGCCCTGAGCGGCTGCTCCCGCTGAACTCTTACTTCCATGGGCATGTTCCTCATCAGGAACCAACGACCAAGTGTGGCCCAGGGACAGTGACACATTCCCGGGTAGCCTCAGCAGCTGCTCCCGCTGAGCTACTTCCATGAGCACTATTCCTCCCCGGGACCTGCCGCCAAGTCTGGCCGGGGGACAGTGACACATTCCCGGGTAGCCTGAGCGGCTGCTCCCGCTGAGCTACTTCCATGGGCACTATTCCTCCCCGGGACTTGCCGCCAAGTCTTGGCCGGGGGACAGTGACACATTCCCGGGTAGCCTGAGTGGCTGCTCCCGCTGAGCTCTTACTTCCATGGGCATGTTCCTCACCGGGACATACTACCAAGTGTGGCCGGGTTTCGAGCTCCAAACTCGGCTTGCACTTGGTCGCTTGGGGGTCCCCTCCGCTCCGGGAAGGGCGCCCTCCAGCGGGCAGACGAGGGTACTTCTAGTCTGCCCGAGCTCCATGGGGCCCCTCTCGCCCCTAGGCTCCCCGCCCAGGGTTCCAGGGTCCCGGATACAGCCACCCTGTAGAGTTCGGTATAGGGTACCGGGCCTGGCTGGAATCACGCCGGGATCGGTGAGACCTCCTCGGCCGCGGCTCAGCCTCCAAACTCCCTTTCGCGGTTCTCTTCCCTTCAACTTCCATGGGCATGTTCCACACCGGGACCTCCGACCAAGTGTGGCCGGGGAACAGTCACCCATGCCCGGGTAGCCTCAGCGGCTGCTCCCGCTGAGGTCAACTTGGAGGTTGGAGCTCCGACTTCCATGGGCACTATTCCTCCCCGGGACCTGCCGCCAAGTCTGGCCGAGGGACAGTGACACATTCCCGGGTAGCCTGAGCGGCTTCTCCCGCTGAACTCTTACTTCCATGGGCATGTTCCTCATCAGGAACCAACGACCAAGTGTGGCCCAGGGACAGTGACACATTCCCGGGTAGCCTCAGCAGCTGCTCCCGCTGAGCTACTTCCATGAGCACTATTCCTCCCCGGGACCTGCCGCCAAGTCTGGCCGGGGGACAGTGACACATTCCCGGGTAGCCTGAGTGGCTGCTCCCGCTGAGCTACTTCCATGGGAACTATTCCTCCCCGGGACTTGCCGCCAAGTCTTGGCCGGGGGACAGTGACACATTCCCGGGTAGCCTGAGTGGCTGCTCCCGCTGAGCTCTTACTTCCATGGGCATGTTCCTCACCGGGACATACTACCAAGTGTGGCCGGGTTTCGAGCTCCAAACTCGGCTTGCACTTGGTCGCTTGGGGGGTCCCCTCCGCTCCGGGAAGGGCGCCCTCCAGCGGGCAGACGAGGGTACTTCTAGTCTGCCCGAGCTCCATGGGGCCCCTCTCGCCCCTAGGCTCCCCGCCCAGGGTTCCAGGGTCCCGGATACAGCCACCCTGTCGAGTTCGGTATAGGGTACCGGGCCTGGCTGGAATCACGCCGGGATCGGTGAGACCTCCTCGGCCGCGGCTCAGCCTCCAAACTCCCTTTCGCGGTTCTCTTCCCTTCAACTTCCATGGACACGTTCCACACTTGGACCTACGACCAAGTGTGCCCGGGGAACAGTCACCCATGCCCGGGTAGCCTCAGCGGCTGCTCCCGCTGAGGTCAACTTGGAGGTTGGAGCTCCGACTTCCATGGGCACTATTCCTCCCCGGGACCTGCCGCCAAGTCTGGCCGGGGGACAGTGACACATTCCCGGGTAGCCTGAGCGGCTGCTCCCGCTGCACTCTTTAGTTCCATGGGCATGTTCCTCATCAGGAATCAACGACCAAGTGTGGCCGAGGGACAGTGACACATTCCCGGGTAGCCTGAGTGGCTGCTCCCGCTGAGCTACTTCCATGAGCACTATTCCTCCCCGGGACCTGCCGCCAAGTCTGGCCGGGGGACAGTGACACATTCCCGGGTAGCCTGAGCGGCTGCTCCCGCTGAGCTACTTCCATGGGAACTATTCCTCCCCGGGACTTGCCGCCAAGTCTTGGCCGGGGGACAGTGACACATTCCCGGGTAGCCTGAGTGGCTGCTCCCGCTGAGCTCTTACTTCCATGGGCATGTTCCTCACCGGGACATACTACCAAGTGTGGCCGGGTTTCGAGCTCCAAACTCGGCTTGCACTTGGTCGCTTGGGGGGTCCCCTCCGCTCCGGGAAGGGCGCCCTCCAGCGGGCAGACGAGGGTACTTCTAGTCTGCCCGAGCTCCATGGGGCCCCTCTCGCCCCTAGGCTCCCGGCCCAGGGTTCCAGGGTCGCGGATCCAGCCACCATGCGGAGTTCGGTTTGGGTACCGGGCCTGGCAGAAATCACGCCGGGATCGGTGAGCCCTCCTCGGCCGCGGCTTCGCGCAAAAACTCCCTTTCGCGGTTCTCTTCACTTCAACTTCCATGGACACGTTCCACACTTGGACCTACGACCAAGTGTGCCCGGGGAACAGTAACCCATGCCCGGGCAGCCTCAGCAAGTGCTCCCGCTGAGGTCAATTTGGAGGTTTGAGCTCCGACTTCCATGGCCATGTTCCTCACCGGGACCTACGACCAAGCGTGGCCGGGTTTCGAGCTCCAAACTCGGCTTGCACTTTGTGGCCAAGGGGGTCCCCTCCGCTCCGGGAAGGGCGCCCTCCAGCGGGCAGACGAGGTTACTTCTAGTCTGCCCGAGCTCCATGGGGCATTATTCCTCCCCGGGACTTGCCGCCAAGTCTGGCCGGGGGACAGTGACACTTGGCCGGGTAGGCGAAGTGGCTTCTCCCGCTGACTTGCCCCTTTGGAAGTAGGAGCTCTTACTTCCATGGGCATTATACCTCTCGAAGACTTAGAGCCAAGTGAGCTCCTACTTCCATGGGCATTATTCCTCCCCGGGACTTGCCGCCAAGTCTGGCCGGGGGACAGTGACACTTGGCCGGGTAGGCGAAGTGGCTTCTCCCGCTGACTTGCCCCTTTGGAAGTAGGAGCTCCTACTTCCATGGGCATTATTCCTCCCCGGGACTTGCCGCCAAGTCTGGCCGGGGGACAGTGACACTTGGCCGGGTAGGCGAAGTGGCTTCTCCCGCTGACTTGCCCCTTTGGAAGTAGGAGCTCCTACTTCCATGGGCATTATTCCTCCCCGGGACTTGCCGCCAAGTCTGGCCGGGGGACAGTGACACTTGGCCGGGTAGGCGAAGTGGCTTCTCCCGCTGACTTGCCCCTTTGGAAGTAGGAGCTCTTACTTCCATGGGCATTATACCTCTCGAAGACTTAGAGCCAAGTGAGCTCCTACTTCCATGGGCATTATTCCTCCCCGGGACTTGCCGCCAAGTCTGGCCGGGGGACAGTGACACTTGGCCGGGTAGGCGAAGTGGCTTCTCCCGCTGACTTGCCCCTTTGGAAGTAGGAGCTCCTACTTCCATGGGCATTATTCCTCCCCGGGACTTGCCGCCAAGTCTGGCCGGGGGACAGTGACACTTGGCCGGGTAGGCGAAGTGGCTTCTCCCGCTGACTTGCCCCTTTGGAAGTAGGAGCTCCTACTTCCATGGGCATTATTCCTCCCCGGGACTTCCCGCCAAGTCTGGCCGGGGGACAGTGACACTTGGCCGGGTAGGCGAAGTGGCTTCTCCCGCTGACTTGCCCCTTTGGAAGTAGGAGCTCTTACTTCCATGGGCATTATACCTCTCGAAGACTTAGAGCCAAGTGAGCTCCTACTTCCATGGGCATTATTCCTCCCCGGGACTTGCCGCCAAGTCTGGCCGGGGGACAGTGACACTTGGCCGGGTAGGCGAAGTGGCTTCTCCCGCTGACTTGCCCCTTTGGAAGTAGGAGCTCCTACTTCCATGGGCATTATTCCTCCCCGGGACTTGCCGCCAAGTCTGGCCGGGGGACAGTGACACTTGGCCGGGTAGGCGAAGTGGCTTCTCCCGCTGACTTGCCCCTTTGGAAGTAGGAGCTCCTACTTCCATGGGCATTATTCCTCCCCGGGACTTGCCGCCAAGTCTGGCCGGGGGACAGTGACACTTGGCCGGGTAGGCGAAGTGGCTTCTCCCGCTGACTTGCCCCTTTGGAAGTAGGAGCTCCTACTTCCATGGGCATTATTCCTCCCCGGGACTTGCCGCCAAGTCTGGCCGGGGGACAGTGACACTTGGCCGGGTAGGCGAAGTGGCTTCTCCCGCTGACTTGCCCCTTTGGAAGTAGGAGCTCTTACTTCCATGGGCATTATACCTCTCGAAGACTTAGAGCCAAGTGAGCTCCTACTTCCATGGGCATTATTCCTCCCCGGGACTTGCCGCCAAGTCTGGCCGGGGGACAGTGACACTTGGCCGGGTAGGCGAAGTGGCTTCTCCCGCTGACTTGCCCCTTTGGAAGTAGGAGCTCCTACTTCCATGGGCATTATTCCTCCCCGGGACTTGCCGCCAAGTCTGGCCGGGGGACAGTGACACTTGGCCGGGTAGGCGAAGTGGCTTCTCCCGCTGACTTGCCCCTTTGGAAGTAGGAGCTCCTACTTCCATGGGCATTATTCCTCCCCGGGACTTGCCGCCAAGTCTGGCCGGGGGACAGTGACACTTGGCCGGGTAGGCGAAGTGGCTTCTCCCGCTGACTTGCCCCTTTGGAAGTAGGAGCTCCTACTTCCATGGGCATTATTCCTCCCCGGGACTTGCCGCCAAGTCTGGCCGGGGGACAGTGACACTTGGCCGGGTAGGCGAAGTGGCTTCTCCCGCTGACTTGCCCCTTTGGAAGTAGGAGCTCTTACTTCCATGGGCATTATACCTCTCGAAGACTTAGAGCCAAGTGAGCTCCTACTTCCATGGGCATTATTCCTCCCGGGACTTGCCGCCAAGTCTGGCCGGGGGACAGTGACACTTGGCCGGGTAGGCGAAGTGGCTTCTCCCGCTGACTTGCCCTTTGGAAGTAGGAGCTCTTACTTCCATGGGCATTATACCTCTCGAAGACTTAGAGCCAAGTGAGCTCCTACTTCCATGGGCATTATTCCTCCCGGGACTTGCCGCCAAGTCTGGCCGGGGGACAGTGACACTTGGCCGGGTAGGCGAAGTGGCTTCTCCCGCTGACTTGCCCCTTTGGAAGTAGGAGCTCCTACTTCCATGGGCATTATTCCTCCCCGGGACTTGCCGCCAAGTCTGGCCGGGGACAGTGACACTTGGCCGGGTAGGCGAAGTGGCTTCTCCCGCTGACTTGCCCCTTTGGAAGTAGGAGCTCCTACTTCCATGGGCATTATTCCTCCCCGGGACTTCCCGCCAAGTCTGGCCGGGGGACAGTGACACTTGGCCGGGTAGGCGAAGTGGCTTCTCCCGCTGACTTGCCCCTTTGGAAGTAGGAGCTCTTACTTCCATGGGCATTATACCTCTCGAAGACTTAGAGCCAAGTGAGCTCCTACTTCCATGGGCATTATTCCTCCCCGGGACTTGCCGCCAAGTCTGGCCGGGGGACAGTGACACTTGGCCGGGTAGGCGAAGTGGCTTCTCCCGCTGACTTGCCCCTTGGAAGTAGGAGCTCCTACTTCCATGGGCATTATTCCTCCCCGGGACTTGCCGCCAAGTCTGGCCGGGGGACAGTGACACTTGGCCGGGTAGGCGAAGTGGCTTCTCCCGCTGACTTGCCCCTTTGGAAGTAGGAGCTCCTACTTCCATGGGCATTATTCCTCCCCGGGACTTGCCGCCAAGTCTGGCCGGGGGACAGTGACACTTGGCCGGGTAGGCGAAGTGGCTTCTCCCGCTGACTTGCCCCTTTGGAAGTAGGAGCTCCTACTTCCATGGGCATTATTCCTCCCCGGGACTTGCCGCCAAGTCTGGCCGGGGGACAGTGACACTTGGCCGGGTAGGCGAAGTGGCTTCTCCCGCTGACTTGCCCCTTTGGAAGTAGGAGCTCTTACTTCCATGGGCATTATACCTCTCGAAGACTTAGAGCCAAGTGAGCTCCTACTTCCATGGGCATTATTCCTCCCCGGGACTTGCCGCCAAGTCTGGCCGGGGGACAGTGACACTTGGCCGGGTAGGCGAAGTGGCTTCTCCCGCTGACTTGCCCCTTTGGAAGTAGGAGCTCCTACTTCCATGGGCATTATTCCTCCCCGGGACTTGCCGCCAAGTCTGGCCGGGGGACAGTGACACTTGGCCGGGTAGGCGAAGTGGCTTCTCCCGCTGACTTGCCCCTTTGGAAGTAGGAGCTCCTACTTCCATGGGCATTATTCCTCCCCGGGACTTGCCGCCAAGTCTGGCCGGGGGACAGTGACACTTGGCCGGGTAGGCGAAGTGGCTTCTCCCGCTGACTTGCCCCTTTGGAAGTAGGAGCTCTTACTTCCATGGGCATTATACCTCTCGAAGACTTAGAGCCAAGTGAGCTCCTACTTCCATGGGCATTATTCCTCCCCGGGACCTACTGCCAAGTGTGGCCGGGGAACAGTGACTCTTGGCCGGATAGAACTAGTGGCTTCTCCCGCTGACTTGCCCTTTGGAAGTAGGAGCTCCTACTTCCATGGGCATTATTCCTCCCCGGGACCTACTGCCAAGTGTGGCCGGGGAACAGTGACTCTTGGCCGGATAGGCCAAGTGGCTTCTCCCGCTGACTTGCCCCTTTGGAAGTAGGAGCTCCTACTTCCATGGGCATTATTCCTCCCCGGGACCTACTGCCAAGTGTGGCCGGGGAACAGTGACATGTGGCCGGATAGGCCAAGTGGCTTCTCCCGCTGACTTGCCCCTTTGGAAGTAGTAGCTCCTACTTCCATGGGCATTATTCCTCCCCGGGACCTACTGCCAAGTGTGGCCGGGGAACAGTGACTCTTGGCCGGATAGGCCGAGTGGCTTCTCCCGCTGACTTGCCCCTTTGGAAGTAGGAGCTCCTACTTCCATGGGCATTATTCCTCCCCGGGACCTACGGCCAAGTGTGGCCGGGGAACAGTGACTCTTGCCGGTTAGGCCAAGTGGCTTCTCCCGCTGACTTGCCCCTATGGAAGTAGGAGCTCTTACTTCCATGGGCAGTATACCTCTCGGGGACTTAGAGCCAAGTGTCTTCACCCTTTGGAGGTAGTAGCTCCTACTTCCATGGGCATTATCCTCCCCGGGACATACTGCCAAGTGTGGCCGGGGAACAGTGACTCTTGGCCGGATAGGCCAAGTGGCTTCTCCCGCTGACTTGCCCCTTTGGAGGTAGTAGCTCCTACTTCCATGGGCATTATTCCTCCCCGGGACCTACAGCCAAGAGTGGCCGGGGAACAGTGACTCCTGGCCGGATAGGCCAAGTGGCTTCTCCCGCTGACTTGCCCCCTTTGGAAGTAGGAGCTCCTACTTCCATGGGCATTATTCCTCCCCGGGACCTACTGCCAAGTGTGGCCGGGGAACAGTGACTCTTGGCCGGATAGGCCAAGTGGCTTCTCCCGCTGACTTGCCCCTTTGGAAGTAGGAGCTCTTACTTCCATGGGCATTATTCCTCCCCGGGACCTACTGCCAAGTGTGGCCGGGGAACAGTGACTCTTTGCCGGATAGGCCAAGTGGCTTCTCCCGCTGACTTGCCCCTTTGGAAAGTAGGAGCTCTTACTTCCATGGTCATTATTCCTCCCCGGGACCTACTGCCAAGTGTAGCCGGGGAACAGTGACTCTTTGCCGGATAGGCCAAGTGGCTTCTCCCGCTGACTTGCCCCTTTGGAAGTAGGAGCTCCTACTTCCATGGGCATTATTCCTCCCGGGACCTACTGCCAAGTGTGGCCGGGGAACAGTGA
The DNA here is from genome assembly GCF_040894005.1 of Engystomops pustulosus. Taxonomy (NCBI): domain Eukaryota; kingdom Metazoa; phylum Chordata; class Amphibia; order Anura; family Leptodactylidae; genus Engystomops; species Engystomops pustulosus. The sequence continues at coordinate 19,152 of NW_027285407.1, read as the reverse complement.
CTCTTGGCCGGATAGGCAAGTGGGCTTCTCCCGCTGACTTGCCCCTTTGGAAGTAGGAGCTCTTACTTCCATGGGCATTATTCCTCCCCGGGACCTACTGCCAAGTGTGGCCGGGGAACAGTGACTCTTGGCCGGGTAGGCCAAGTGGCTTCTCCCGCTGACTTGCCCCTTTGGAAGTAGGAGCTCTTACTTCCATGGTCATTATTCCTCCCCGGGACCTACTGCCAAGTGTAGCCGGGGAAGAGTGACTCTTGGCCGGATAGGCCAAGTGGCTTCTCCCGCTGACTTGCCCCTATGGAAGTAGGAGCTCTTACTTCCATGGGCATTATTCCTCCCCGGGACCTACTGCCAAGTGTGGCCGGGGAACAGTGACTCTTGGCCGGATAGGCCAAGTGGCTTCTCCCGCTGACTTTGCCCCTTTGGAAGTAGAGTAGGAGCTCTTACTTCCATGGTCATTATTCCTCCCCGGGACCTACTGCCAAGTGTGGCCGGGGAACAGTGACTCTTGGCCGGATAGGCCAAGTGGCTTCTCCCGCTGACTTGCCCCTTTGGAAGTAGGAGCTCCTACTTCCATGGGCATTATTCCTCCCCGGGACCTACTGCCAAGTGTGGCCGGGGAACAGTGACTCTTGCCTGGGTAGGCCAAGTGGCTTCTCCCGCTGACTTGCCCCTTTGGAAGTAGGAGCTCCTACTTCCATGGGCATTATTCCTCCCCGGGACCTACTGCCAAGTGTGGCCGGGGAACAGTGACTCTTGGCCGGATAGAACTAGTGGCTTCTTCCGCTGACTTGCCCCTTTGGAAGTAGGAGCTCCTACTTCCATGGGCATTATTCCTCCCCGGGACCTACAGCCAAGCTTGGCCGGGGGACAGTGACATGTGGCCGGATAGGCCAAGTGGCTTCTCCCGCTGACTTGCCCCTATGGAAGTAGGAGCTCTTACTTCCATGGGCAGTATACCTCTCGAGGACTTAGAGCCAAGTGTCTTCACCCTTTGGAGGTAGTAGCTCCTACTTCCATGGGCATTATTCCTCCCCGGGACCTACTGCCAAGTGTGGCCGGGGGACAGTGACATGTGGCCGGATAGGCCAAGTGGCTTCTCCCGCTGACTTGCCCCTTTGGAAGTAGGAGCTCTTACTTCCATGGGCATTATTCCTCCCCGGGACCTACAGCCAAGAGTGGCCGGGGAACAGTGACTCCTGGCCGGATAGGCCAAGTGGCTTCTCCCGCTGACTTGCCCCTTTGGAAGTAGGAGCTCCTACTTCCATGGGCATTATTCCTCCCCGGGACCTACTGCCAAGTGTGGCCGGGGAACAGTGACTCTTGGCCGGATAGGCCAAGTGGCTTCTCCCGCTGACTTGCCCCTTTGGAAGTAGGAGCTCTTACTTCCATGGGCATTATTCCTCCCCGGGACCTACTGCCAAGTGTGGCCGGGGAACAGTGACTCTTGGCCGGATAGGCCAAGTGGCTTCTCCCGCTGACTTGCCCCTTTGGAAGTAGGAGCTCTTACTTCCATGGTCATTATTCCTCCCCGGGACCTACTGCCAAGTGTAGCCGGGGAACAGTGACTCTTTGCCGGATAGGCCAAGTGGCTTCTCCCGCTGACTTGCCCCTTTGGAAGTAGGAGCTCCTACTTCCATGGGCATTATTCCTCCCCGGGACCTACTGCCAAGTGTGGCCGGGGAACAGTGACTCTTGGCCGGATAGGCCAAGTGGCTTCTCCCGCTGACTTGCCCCTTTGGAAGTAGGAGCTCTTACTTCCATGGGCATTATTCCTCCCCGGGACCTACTGCCAAGTGTGGCCGGGGAACAGTGACTCTTGGCCGGATAGGCCAAGTGGCTTCTCCCGCTGACTTGCCCCTTTGGAAGTAGGAGCTCTTACTTCCATGGTCATTATTCCTCCCCGGGACCTACTGCCAAGTGTAGCCGGGGAAGAGTGACTCTTGGCCGGATAGGCCAAGTGGCTTCTCCCGCTGACTTGCCCCTATGGAAGTAGGAGCTCTTACTTCCATGGGCATTATTCCTCCCCGGGACCTACTGCCAAGTGTGGCCGGGGAACAGTGACTCTTGGCCGGATAGGCCAAGTGGCTTCTCCCGCTGACTTGCCCCTTTGGAAGTAGGAGCTCTTACTTCCATGGTCATTATTCCTCCCCGGGACCTACTGCCAAGTGTGGCCGGGGAACAGTGACTCTTGGCCGGATAGGCCAAGTGGCTTCTCCCGCTGACTTGCCCCTTTGGAAGTAGGAGCTCCTACTTCCATGGGCATTATTCCTCCCCGGGACCTACTGCCAAGTGTGGCCGGGGAACAGTGACTCTTGCCTGGGTAGGCCAAGTGGCTTCTCCCGCTGACTTGCCCCTTTGGAAGTAGGAGCTCCTACTTCCATGGGCATTATTCCTCCCCGGGACCTACTGCCAAGTGTGGCCGGGGAACAGTGACTCTTGGCCGGATAGAACTAGTGGCTTCTTCCGCTGACTTGCCCCTTTGGAAGTAGGAGCTCCTACTTCCATGGGCATTATTCCTCCCCGGGACCTACAGCCAAGCTTGGCCGGGGGACAGTGACATGTGGCCGGATAGGCCAAGTGGCTTCTCCCGCTGACTTGCCCCTATGGAAGTAGGAGCTCTTACTTCCATGGGCAGTATACCTCTCGAGGACTTAGAGCCAAGTGTCTTCACCCTTTGGAGGTAGTAGCTCCTACTTCCATGGGCATTATTCCTCCCCGGGACCTACTGCCAAGTGTGGCCGGGGGACAGTGACATGTGGCCGGATAGGCCAAGTGGCTTCTCCCGCTGACTTGCCCCTTTGGAAGTAGGAGCTCTTACTTCCATGGGCATTATTCCTCCCCGGGACCTACAGCCAAGTGTGGCCGGGGAACAGTGACTCTTGGACGGATAGGCCAAGTGGCTGCTCCCGCTGACTTGCCCCTTTGGAAGTAGGAGCTCCTACTTCCATGGGCATTATTCCTCCCCGGGACCTACTGCCAAGTGTGGCCGGGGAACAGTGACTCTTGGCCGGATAGGCCAAGTGGCTGCTCCCGCTGACTTGCCCCTTTGGAAGTAGGAGCTCTTACTTCCATGGGCATTATTCCTCCCCGGGACCTACTGCCAAGTGTGGCCGGGGGACAGTGACATGTGGCCGGATAGGCCAAGTGGCTTCTCCCGCTGACTTGCCCCTTTGGAAGTAGGAGCTCTTACTTCCATGGGCATTATTCCTCCCCGGGACCTACTGCCAAGTGTTGCCGGGGGACAGTGACATGTGGCCGGATAGCCCAAGTGGCTTCTCCCGCTGACTTGCCCCTTTGGAAGTAGGAGCTCCTACTTCCATGGGCATTATTCCTCCCCGGGACCTCCTGCCAAGTGTGGCCGGGGAACAGTGACTCTTGGCCGGATAGGCCAAGTGGCTTCTCCCGCTGACTTGCCCCTTTGGAAGTAGGAGCTCCTACTTCCATGGGCATTATTCCTCCCCGGGACCTACTGCCAAGTGTGGCCGGGGAACAGTGACTCTTGGCCGGATAGGCCAAGTTGCTTCTCCCGCTTACTTTCCCCTTTGGAAGTAGGAGCTCCTACTTCCATGGGCATTATTCCTCCCCGGGACCTACTGCCAAGTGTGGCCGGGGAACAGTGACTCTTGGCCGGATAGGCCAAGTGGCTTCTCCCGCTTACTTTCCCCTTTGGAAGTAGGAGCTCCTACTTCCATGGGCATTATTCCTCCCCGGGACCTACTGCCAAGTGTGGCCGGGGAACAGTGACTCTTGGCCGGATAGGCCAAGTGGCTTCTCCCGCTGACTTGACCCTTTGGAAGTAGGAGCTCCTACTTCCATGGGCATTATTCCTCCCCGGGACCTCCTGCCAAGTGTGGCCGGGGAACAGTGACTCTTGGCCGGATAGGCCAAGTTGCTTCTCCCGCTGACTTGCCCCTTTGGAAGTAGGAGCTCCTACTTCCATGGGCACTATACCTCTCGGGGACTTAGAGCCAAGTGTCTTCACCCTTTGGAGGTAGTAGCTCCTACTTCCATGGGCATTATTCCTCCCCGGGACCTCCTGCCAAGTGTGGCCGGGGAACAGTGACTCTTGTTCGGATAGGCCAAGTGGCTTCTCCCGCTGACTTGCCCCTTTGGAAGTAGGAGCTCCTACTTCCATGGGCATTATTCCTCCCCGGGACCTACTGCCAAGTGTGGCCGGGGAACAGTGACTCTTGGCCGGATAGGCCAAGTGGCTTCTCCCGCTGACTTGACCCTTTGGAAGTAGGAGCTCCTACTTCCATGGGCATTATTCCTCCCCGGGACCTACTGCCAAGTGTGGCCGGGGAACAGTGACTCTTGCCTGGGTAGGCCAAGTGGCTTCTCCCGCTGACTTGCCCCTTTGGAAGTAGGAGCTCCTACTTCCATGGGCATTATTCCTCCCCGGGACCTACTGCCAAGAGTGGCCGGGGGACAGTGACATGTGGCCGGATAGGCCAAGTGGCTTCTCCCGCTGACTTGCCCCTTTGGAAGTAGGAGCTCCTACTTCCATGGGCATTATTCCTCCCCGGGACCTACTGCCAAGTGTGGCCGGGGAACAGTGACTCTTGGCCGTATATGCCAAGTGGCTTCTCCCGCTGACTTGCCCCTTTGGAAGTAGGAGCTCCTACTTCCATGGGCATTATTCCTCTCCGGGACCTACTGCCAAGTGTGGCCGGGGAACAGTGACTCTTGGCCGGATAGGCCAAGTGGCTTCTCCCGCTGACTTGACCCTTTGGAAGTAGGAGCTCTTACTTCCATGGGCACTATACCTCTCGTGGACTTAGAGCCAAGTGTCTTCACTCTTTGGAGGTAGTAGCTCCTACTTCCATGGGCATTATTCCTCCCCGGGACCTACTGCCAAGTGTGGCCGGGGGACAGTGACATGTGGCCGGATAGGCCAAGTGGCTTCTCCCGCTGACTTGCCCCTTTGGAAGTAGGAGCTCTTACTTCCATGGGCATTATTCCTCCCCGGGACCTACAGCCAAGTGTGGCCGGGGAACAGTGACTCTTGGACGGATAGGCCAAGTGGCTGCTCCCGCTGACTTGCCCCTTTGGAAGTAGGAGCTCCTACTTCCATGGGCATTATTCCTCCCCGGGACCTACTGCCAAGTGTGGCCGGGGAACAGTGACTCTTGGCCGGATAGGCCAAGTGGCTGCTCCCGCTGACTTGCCCCTTTGGAAGTAGGAGCTCCTACTTCCATGGGCATTATTCCTCCCCGGGACTTGCCGCCAAGTCTGGCCGGGGGACAGTGACACTTGGCCGGGTAGGCGAAGTGGCTTCTCCCGCTGACTTGCCCCTTTGGAAGTAGGAGCTCTTACTTCCATGGGCATTATACCTCTCGAAGACTTAGAGCCAAGTGAGCTCCTACTTCCATGGGCATTATTCCTCCCCGGGACTTGCCGCCAAGTCTGGCCGGGGGACAGTGACACTTGGCCGGGTAGGCGAAGTGGCTTCTCCCGCTGACTTGCCCCTTCGGAAGTAGGAGCTCCTACTTCCATGGGCATTATTCCTCCCGGGACTTGCCGCCAAGTCTGGCCGGGGGACAGTGACACTTGGCCGGGTAGGCGAAGTGGCTTCTCCCGCTGACTTGCCCCTTTGGAAGTAGGAGCTCTTACTTCCATGGGCATTATACCTCTCGAAGACTTAGAGCCAAGTGAGCTCCTACTTCCATGGGCATTATTCCTCCCCGGGACCTACTGCCAAGTGTGGCCGGGGAACAGTGACTCTTGGCCGGATAGGCCAAGTGGCTTCTCCCGCTGACTTGCCCCTATGGAAGTAGGAGCTCTTACTTCCATGGGCATTATTCTCCCCGGGACCTACTGCCAAGTGTGGCCGGGGAACAGTGACTCTTGGCCGGATAGGCCAAGTGGCTTCTCCCGCTGACTTGCCCCTTTGGAAGTAGGAGCTCTTACTTCCATGGTCATTATTCCTCCCCGGGACCTACTGCCAAGTGTGGCCGGGGAACAGTGACTCTTGGCCGGATAGGCCAAGTGGCTTCTCCCGCTGACTTGCCCCTTTGGAAGTAGGAGCTCCTACTTCCATGGGCATTATTCCTCCCCGGGACCTACTGCCAAGTGTGGCCGGGGAACAGTGACTCTTGCCTGGGTAGGCCAAGTGGCTTCTCCCGCTGACTTGCCCCTTTGGAAGTAGGAGCTCCTACTTCCATGGGCATTATTCCTCCCCGGGACCTACTGCCAAGTGTGGCCGGGGAACAGTGACTCTTGGCCGGATAGAACTAGTGGCTTCTTCCGCTGACTTGCCCCTTTGGAAGTAGGAGCTCCTACTTCCATGGGCATTATTCCTCCCCGGGACCTACAGCCAAGCTTGGCCGGGGGACAGTGACATGTGGCCGGATAGGCCAAGTGGCTTCTTCCCGCTGACTTGCCCTATGGAAGTAGGAGCTCTTACTTCCATGGGCAGTATACCTCTCGAGGACTTAGAGCCAAGTGTCTTCACCCTTTGGAGGTAGTAGCTCCTACTTCCATGGGCATTATTCCTCCCCGGGACCTACTGCCAAGTGTGGCCGGGGGACAGTGACATGTGGCCGGATAGGCCAAGTGGCTTCTCCCGCTGACTTGCCCCTTTGGAAGTAGGAGCTCTTACTTCCATGGGCATTATTCCTCCCCGGGGACCTACAGCCAAGTGTGGCCGGGGAACAGTGACTCTTGGACGGATAGGCCAAGTGGCTGCTCCCGCTGACTTGCCCCTTTGGAAGTAGGAGCTCCTACTTCCATGGGCATTATTCCTCCCCGGGACCTACTGCCAAGTGTGGCCGGGGAACAGTGACTCTTGGCCGGATAGGCCAAGTGGCTGCTCCCGCTGACTTGCCCCTTTGGAAGTAGGAGCTCTTACTTCCATGGGCATTATTCCTCCCCGGGACCTACTGCCAAGTGTGGCCGGGGGACAGTGACATGTGGCCGGATAGGCCAAGTGGCTTCTCCGCTGACTTGCCCCTTTGGAAGTAGGAGCTCTTACTTCCATGGGCATTATTCCTCCCCGGGACCTACTGCCAAGTGTTGCCGGGGGACAGTGACATGTGGCCGGATAGCCCAAGTGGCTTTCTCCCGCTGACTTGCCCCTTTGGAAGTAGGAGCTCCTACTTCCATGGGCATTATTCCTCCCCGGGACCTCCTGCCAAGTGTGGCCGGGGAACAGTGACTCTTGGCCGGATAGCCAAGTGGCTTCTCCCGCTGACTTGCCCCTTTGGAAGTAGGAGCTCCTACTTCCATGGGCATTATTCCTCCCCGGGACCTACTGCCAAGTGTGGCCGGGGAACAGTGACTCTTGGCCGGATAGGCCAAGTTGCTTCTCCCGCTTACTTTCCCCTTTGGAAGTAGGAGCTCCTACTTCCATGGGCATTATTCCTCCCGGGACCTACTGCCAAGTGTGGCCGGGGAACAGTGACTCTTGGCCGGATAGGCCAAGTGGCTTCTCCCGCTGACTTGACCCTTTGGAAGTAGGAGCTCCTACTTCCATGGGCATTATTCCTCCCCGGGACCTCCTGCCAAGTGTGGCCGGGAACAGTGACTCTTGGCCGGATAGGCCAAGTTGCTTCTCCCGCTGACTTGCCCCTTTGGAAGTAGGAGCTCCTACTTCCATGGGCACTATACCTCTCGGGGACTTAGAGCCAAGTGTCTTCACCCTTTGGAGGTAGTAGCTCCTACTTCCATGGGCATTATTCCTCCCCGGGACCTCCTGCCAAGTGTGGCCGGGGAACAGTGACTCTTGTTCGGATAGGCCAAGTCACTTCTCCCGCTGACTTGCCCTTTGGAAGTAGGGAGCTCCTACTTCCATGGGCATTATTCCTCCCCGGGACCTACTGCCAAGTGTGACCGGGGAACAGTGACTCTTGGCCGGATAGGCCAAGTGGCTTCTCCCGCTGACTTGACCCTTTGGAAGTAGGAGCTCCTACTTCCATGGGCATTATTCCTCCCCGGGACCTACTGCCAAGTGTGGCCGGGGAACAGTGACTCTTGCCTGGGTAGGCCAAGTGGCTTCTCCCGCTGACTTGCCCCTTTGGAAGTAGGAGCTCCTACTTCCATGGGCATTATTCCTCCCCGGGACCTACTGCCAAGAGTGGCCGGGGGACAGTGACATGTGGCCGGATAGGCCAAGTGGCTTCTCCGCTGACTTGCCCCTTTGGAAGTAGGAGCTCCTACTTCCATGGGCATTATTCCTCCCCGGGACCTACTGCCAAGAGTGGCCGGGGGACAGTGACATGTGGCCGGATAGGCCAAGTGGCTTTCTCCCGCTGACTTGCCCCTTTGGAAGTAGGAGCTCCTACTTCCATGGGCATTATTCCTCCCCGGGACCTACTGCCAAGTGTGGCCGGGGAACAGTGACTCTTGGCCGGATAGGCCAAGTGGCTTCTCCCGCTGACTTGCCCCTTTGGAAGTAGGAGCTCTTACTTCCATGGGCACTATACCTCTCGGGGACTTACAGCCAAGTGTCTTCACTCTTTGGAGGTAGTAGCTCCTACTTCCATGGGCATTATTCCTCCCGGGACTACTGCCAAGTGTGGCGGGGGACAGTGACATGTGGCCGGATAGGCCAAGTGGCTTCTCCCGCTGACTTGCCCCTTTGGAAGTAGGAGCTCTTACTTCCATGGGCATTATTCCTCCCCGGGACCTACAGCCAAGTGTGGCCGGGGAACAGTGACTCTTGGACGGATAGGCCAAGTGGCTGCTCCCGCTGACTTGCCCCTTTGGAAGTAGGAGCTCCTACTTCCATGGGCATTATCCTCCCCGGGACCTACTACCAAGTGTGGCCGGGGAACAGTGACTCTTGGCCGGATAGGCCAAGTGGCTGCTCCCGCTGACTTGGCCCCTTTGGAAGTAGGAGCTCTTACTTCCATGGGCATTATTCCTCCCCGGGACCTACTGCCAAGTGTGGCCGGGGGACAGTGACATGTGGCCGGTTAGGCCAAGTGGCTTCTCCCGCTGACTTGCCCCTTTGGAAGTAGGAGCTCTTACTTCCATGGGCATTATTCCTCCCCGGGACCTACTGCCAAGTGTGGCCGGGGGACAGTGACATGTGGCCGGATAGCCCAAGTGGCTTCTCCCGCTGACTTGCCCCTTTGGAAGTAGGAGCTCCTACTTCCATGGGCATTATTCCTCCCGGGACCTACTGCCAAGTGTGGCCGGGGAACAGTGACTCTTGGCCGGATAGGCCAAGTGGCTTCTCCCGCTGACTTGCCCCTTTTGGAAGTAGGAGCTCTTACTCCCATGGGCAGTATACCTCTCGGGGACTTAGAGCCAAGTGTCTTCACCCTTTGGAGGTAGTAGCTCCTACTTCCATGGGCATTATTCCTCCCCGGGACCTACTGCCAAGTGTTGCCGGGGAACAGTGACTCTTGGCCGGATAGAACTAGTGGCTTCTCCCGCTGACTTGCCCCTTTGGAAGTAGGAGCTCCTACTTCCATGGGCATTATCCTCCCCGGGACCTACTGCCAAGTGTGGCCGGGGAACAGTGACTCTTGGCCGGATAGGCCAAGTGGCTTCTCCCGCTGACTTGCCCCTTTGGAAGTAGGAGCTCCTACTTCCATGGGCATTATTCCTCCCCGGGACCTACTGCCAAGTGTGGCCGGGGAACAGTGACTCTTGGCCGGATAGAACTAGTGGCTTCTTCCGCTGACTTGCCCCTTTGGAAGTAGGAGCTCCTACTTCCATGGGCATTATTCCTCCCCGGGACCTACAGCCAAGCTTGGCCGGGGGACAGTGACATGTGGCCGGATAGGCCAAGTGGCTTCTTCCCTTCCCGCTGACTTGCCCCTTTGGAAGTAGGAGCTCTTACTTCCATGGGCATTATTCCTCCCCGGGGACCTACTGCCAAGTGTGGCCGGGGAACAGTGACTCTTGGCCGGATAGCCAAGTGGCTTCTCCCGCTGACTTGCCCCTTTGGAGGTAGGAGCTCCTACTTCCATGGGCATTATTCCTCCCCGGGACCTACTGCCAAGTGTGGCCGGGGAACAGTGACTCTTGGCCGGGTAGGCCAAGTGGCTTCTCCCGCTGACTTGCCCCTTTGGAAGTAGGAGCTCCTACTTCCATGGGCATTATTCCTCCCCGGGACCTACTGCCAAGTGTGGCCGGGGGACAGTGACTCTTGGCCGGATAGGCCAAGTGGCTTCTCCCGCTGACTTGCCCTTTGGAAGTAGGAGCTCCTACTTCCATGGGCATTATTCCTCCCCGGGACCTACTGCCAAGTGTGGCCGGGGAACAGTGGACTCTTGGCCGGATAGAACTAGTGGCTTCTTCCGCTGACTTGCCCCTTTGGAAGTAGGAGCTCCTACTTCCATGGGCATTATTCCTCCCCGGGACCTACAGCCAAGCTTGGCCGGGGGACAGTGACATGTGGCCGGATAGGCCAAGTGGCTTCTCCCGCTGACCTGCCCCCTTTGGAAGTAGGAGCTCTTACTTCCATGGGCATTATTCCTCCCCGGGACCTACTGCCAAGTGTGGCCGGGGAACAGTGACTCTTGGCCGGATAGGCCAAGTGGCTTCTCCCGCTGACTTGCCCCTTTGGAAGTAGGAGCTCCTACTTCCATGGGCATTATTCCTCCCCGGGACCTACAGCCAAGCTGGCCGGGGGACAGTGACATGTGGCCGGATAGGCCAAGTGGCTTCTCCCGCTGACCTGCCCCTTTGGAAGTAGGAGCTCTTACTTCCATGGGCATTATTCCTCCCCGGACCTACTGCCAAGTGTGGCCGGGGAACAGTGACTCTTGGCCGGGTAGGCCAAGTGGCTTCTCCCCGCTGACTTGCCCCTTTGGAGGTAGGAGCTCCTACTTCCATGGGCATTATTCCTCCCCGGGACCTACTGCCAAGAGTGGCCGGGGAACAGTGAACTCTTGGCCGGATAGGCCAAGTGGCTTCTCCGCTGACTTGGCCCCTTTGGAAGGTAGTAGCTCCTACTTCCATGGGCATTATTCCTCCCCGGGACCTACTGCCAAGTGTGGCAGTGACTCTTGGCCGTGTAGGCCAAGTGGCTTCTCCCGCTGACTTGCCCCTTTGGAAGTAGGAGCTCCTACTTCCATGGGCACTATTCCTCTCCGGGACCTACTCTACTGCCAAGTGTGGCCGGGGAACAGTGACTCTTGGCCGGATAGGCCAAGTGGCTTCTCCCGCTGACTTGCCCCTTTGGAAGTAGGAGCTCTTACTCCCATGGGCAGTATACCTCTCGGGGACTTAGAGCCAAGTGTCTTCACCCTTTGGAGGTGGTAGCTCCTACTTCCATGGGCATTATTCCTCCCCGGGACCTACTGCCAAGTGTGGCCGGGGAACAGTGACTCTTGGCCGGATAGAACTAGTGGCTTCTCCCGCTGACTTGCCCCTTTGGAAGTAGGAGCTCCTACTTCCATGGGCATTATTCCTCCCCGGGACCTATTGCCAAGTGTGGCCGGGGAACAGTGACTCTTGGCCGGATAGGCCAAGTGGCTTCTCCCGCTGACTTGCCCCTTTGGAAGTAGGAGCTCCTACTTCCATGGGCATTATTCCTCCCCGGGACCTACTGCCAAGTGTGGCCGGGGAACAGTGACTCTTGGCCGGGTAGGCCAAGCGGCTTCTCCCGCTGACTTGCCCCTTTGGAAGTAGGAGCTCCTACTTCCATGGGCATTATTCCTCCCCGGGACCTACTGCCAAGTGTGGCCGGGGAACAGTGACTCTTGGCCGGGTAGGCCAAGTGGCTTCTCCCGCTGACTTGCCCCTTTGGAAGTAGGAGCTCTTACTCCCATGGGCAGTATACCTCTCGGGGACTTAGAGCCAAGTGTCTTCACCCTTTGGAGGTAGTAGCTCCTACTTCCATGGGCATTATTCCTCCCCGGGACCTACTGCCAAGTGTAGCCGGGGAACAGTGACTCTTGGCCGGATAGAACTAGTGGCTTCTCCCGCTGACTTGCCCCTTTGGAAGTAGGAGCTCCTACTTCCATGGGCATTATTCCTCCCCGGGACCTATTGCCAAGTGTGGCCGGGGAACAGTGACTCTTGGCCGGATAGGCCAAGTGGCTTCTCCCGCTGACTTGCCCCTTTGGAAGTAGGAGCTCCTACTTCCATGGGCATTATTCCTCCCCGGGACCTACTGCCAAGTAAGGCCGGGGAACAGTGACTCTTGGCCGGATAGAACTAGTGGCTTCTTCCGCTGACTTGCCCCTTTGGAAGTAGGAGCTCCTACTTCCATGGGCATTATTCCTCCCCGGGACCTACAGCCAAGTGTGGCCGGGGGACAGTGACATGTGGCCGGATAGGCCAAGTGGCTTCTCCCGCTGACTTGCCCCTTTGGAAGTAGGAGCTCCTACTTCCATGGGCATTATTCCTCCCCGGGACCTACTGCCAAGTGTGGCCGGGGAACAGTGACTCTTGGCCGGGTAGGCCAAGTGGCTTCTCCCGCTGACTTTCCCCTTTGGAAGTAGGAGCTCCTACTTCCATGGGCATTATTCCTCCCCGGGACCTACTGCCAAGTGTGGCCGGGGAACAGTGACTCTTGGCCGGGTAGGCCAAGTGGCTTCTCCCGCTGACTTGCCCCTTTGGAAGTAGGAGCTCTTACTCCCATGGGCAGTATACCTCTCGGGGACTTAGAGCCAAGTGTCTTCACCCTTTTTAGGTAGTAGCTCCTACTTCCATGGGCATTATTCCTCCCCGGGACCTACTGCCAAGTGTAGCCGGGGAACAGTGACTCTTGGCCGGATAGAACTAGTGGCTTCTCCCGCTGACTTGCCCCTTTGGAAGTAGGAGCTCCTACTTCCATGGGCATTATTCCTCCCCGGGACCTACTGCCAAGAGTGGCCGGGGAACAGTGACTCTTGGCCGGATAGGCCAAGTGGCTTCTCCCGCTGACTTGCCCCTTTGGAAGAAGGAGCTCCTACTTCCATGGGCATTATTCCTCCCCGGGACCTACTGCCAAGTAAGGCCGGGGAACAGTGACTCTTGGCCGGATAGAACTAGTGGCTTCTTCCGCTGACTTGCCCCTTTGGAAGTAGGAGCTCCTACTTCCATGGGCATTATTCCTCCCCGGGACCTACAGCCAAGCTTGGCCGGGGGACAGTGACATGTGGCCGGATAGGCCAAGTGGCTTCTCCCGCTGACTTGCCCCTTTGGAGGTAGGAGCTCTTACTTCCATGGGCATTATTCCTCTCCGGGACCTACAGCCAAGTGTGGCCGGGGAACAGTGAAACTTGGCCGGATAGGCCAAGTGGCTGCTCCCGCTGACTTGCCCCTTTGGAAGTAGGAGCTCCTACTTCCATGGGCATTATTCCTCCCCGGGACCTATAGCCAAGTGTGGCCGGGGGACAGTGACATGTGGCCGGATAGGCCGAGCGGCTTCTCCCGCTGACGTCATCGCTTTGGAAGTAGGAGCTCCTACTTCCATGGGCTTGTTCCTCCCCGGGACTTGCCGCCAAGTCTGGCCGGGGGACAGTGACATGTGGCCGGATAGGCCAACTGGCTGCTCCCGCTGAGCCCCTACTTCCATGGGCTTGTTCGTCCCCGGGACTTGCCGCCAAGTCTGGCCGGGGAACAGTGACATGCCGCCGGATTCGGCCGAGCGGCTGCTCCCGCTGACGTCATCGCTTTGGAAGTAGGAGCTCCTACTTCCATGGGCTTGTTCCTCCCCGGGACTTGCCGCCAAGTCTGGCCGGGGGACAGTGACATGTGGCCGGATAGGCCAACTGGCTGCTCCCGCTGAGCCCCTACTTCCATGGGCTTGTTCGTCCCCCGGGACTTGCCGCCAAGTCTGGCCGGGGAACAGTGACATGCCGCCGGATACGGCCGAGCGGCTGCTCCCGCTGACGTCATCGCTTTGGAAGTAGGAGCTCCTACTTCCATGGGCTTGTTCCTCCCCGGGACTTGCCGCCAAGTCTGGCCGGGGGACAGTGACATGTGGCCGGATAGGCCAACTGGCTGCTCCCGCTGAGCCCCTACTTCCATGGGCTTGTTCGTCCCCGGGACTTGCCGCCAAGTCTGGCCGGGGAACAGTGACATGCCGCCGGATACGGCCGAGCGGCTGCTCCCGCTGACGTCATCGCTTTGGAAGTCGGAGCTCCTACTTCCATGGGCTTGTTCCTCCCCGGGACTTGCCGCCAAGTCTGGCCGGGGGACAGTGACATGTGGCCGGATAGGCCAACTGGCTGCTCCCGCTGAGCCCCTACTTCCATGGGCTTGTTCG
>NW_027285406.1:25000-47500 GCF_040894005.1 Engystomops pustulosus | reverse complement strand
GAGAGGCCCAACCGAAAGAGTGGAAAGGGGCAGAGATTTCCAGGGTCGCCCCACCAGGGATGCAATACCCCAGTGCAGACAGTCGGCCCTGCCCCGAACCTACTCGGTGGTTTGAAGGTTAACCTCTTGGGGAAAAGCAGCGATTCGCCTCGCGGTGCGTGCCTCCGCGGATCTAAACCCCCTCGATCGATGTGGGGCCAGAGGACCCCTTTTCCCCGTACGAAACTGTCAGCTCACCATGGGCTCGACGTCCGTGGGTCGGGGAGTTGAGCGCTTACGCGCGGCGGGACCTTATAACCTGCAGCGGCTGAGGAGCGAAGATTTCCAGGGTGGGCCCCCGGGGATGCCATACCCCGAGCAGCCTGTCGGCCCCGCTCCTAGCACGCTGGCAAGCAATGGAGTCTTCCCCGCGGCAGCCACCGCCCTCGCCCTAGCCTCGCCGTCGGTCGATGAAGAACGTCGTTCGCCCTCCTCTGGCTCGGGATTTGGAAACGGCCTGGCCTTCGCCTACTCCGTCGGGCAACTGCCTTCCGCCAGCCCCTTCCCTCGAATCCCCTTCTTCCATTTTAGACCCGATCAGGGGATTGGTCAGCCCAGCCCTGGGGTAAGAAGAGGGGTTGGGGTCGGTTCGGCTTCGGGTGCCCCGCTCGGCCAAAGGTTCCCCTCGCTTTGGAAGCACGCGAGGTCGCGGAGGGTGTCGGGGTTATTTTTTCGGCTCCCTGGCTTCGCGGGAGCGGCCTTCGGCTAGGGCCGAGGCCGTCCGGCCCGCGCAGATTTGGACCGGGGTCCGGGGCGAGTACCTGCCTCTCTCACGAAGGGAGTGTCACCGGTAAGAAGCCTCTTCCCACGTCTGCTTGCCGACTTACGCTCGCCCCGACGAGAGGCCCAACCGAAAGAGTGGAAAGGGGCAGAGATTTCCAGGGTCGCCCCACCAGGGATGCAATACCCCAGTGCAGACTGTCGGCCCTGCCCCGAACCTACTCGGTGGTTTGAAGGTTAACCTCTTGGGGAAAAGCAGCGATTCGCCTCGCGGTGCGTGCCTCCGCGGATCTAAACCCCCTCGATCGATGTGGGGCCAGAGGACCCCTTTTCCCCGTACGAAACGGCCGGCTCACCATGGGCTCGACATCCGTGGGTCGGAGAGTTGAGCGCTTACGCGCGGCGGGACCTTATAACCTGC
Organism: Engystomops pustulosus; assembly: GCF_040894005.1. NCBI lineage: Eukaryota > Metazoa > Chordata > Amphibia > Anura > Leptodactylidae > Engystomops > Engystomops pustulosus. The sequence goes on along the minus strand of NW_027285406.1, from coordinate 46,320 downwards.
AGCGGCTGAGGAGCGAAGATTTCCAGGGTGGGCCCCCGGGGATGCCATACCCCGAGCAGCCAGTCGGCCCCGCTCCTAGCGCGCTGACGAGCAATGGAGTCTTCCCCGCGGCAGCCACCGCCCTCGCCTCGCCGTCGGTCGATGAAGAGCCGAGTTCGCCCTCCTCTGCTCGGGACTCGGAAACGGCCTGGCCTTCGCCTACTCCGTCGGGCAACTGCCTTCCGCCAGCCCCTTCCCTCGAATCCCCTTCTTCCATTTTAGACCCGATCAGGGGATTGGTCAGCCCAGCCCTGGGGTAGGAAGAGGGGTTGGGGTCGGTTCGGCTTCCGGTGCCCCCGCTCGGCCAAAGGTCCCCTCGCTTTGGAAGCAGAGGGTGCCGGGGTTATTTTCGGCTTGACGCCTAGTCCGGTCCCTGCCGGTTCCCGTGGAGGCCCGCGGTCAAAACCAGCTCCCCGGCTGTCGGAGCCGGAGCCCCGCAGCCCGAGCGGACGCACCGAGTCCCTCATGTAAGGGATAGCCGCCCCTACGGAACGGCCCGGACTGGGACCAGGCACCCCCAGGCGCCGAAGGGGTGGGTCGGCCGTGTTGCCGAAGCTTAGCCGGCGCTGATGACCGCAGCCCCTAACGATGCCCACAGGCGGGGGAGCCAAGGAGAGCACTAGGAAGACGTGGCGGGGTCGGACGGCTCAATTTCCAGGGTGGGACCCCGGGGGTTCAGTACCCCGGGCATCCGGTCGGTTTCGCCGGCGCGACCCCAAGCCTTCCACGGCCCCCTTCGTGGGTGCAGGGATACCGTGCAGGGTGCAGGCTTAGACGCCAATTCCCCAGAAGTTTTAGGGATAGGGTTTGTCCGGGCGCCACCGCAGCGACAACCTCGCAAGAAGCTCTCTTCCACAAAAGCACGGGCAACGTTCGTGTGCGAGTGTTGGTCTCCCATGGTCTACCGACTCCCCCGGGCGGCCCAAGCGTTACGCCCACGGCCGGGCCCTCGAGCAGGCGCACCCCTGGTGCCTCTCGTAAGGGAAGGCTACGGTCCTCAACCCCTCGTATGGCGGGGAGGGCGCATTTGAAACGCTAAAGGACGAGCCCTGTTCGGGACCTGGCGGGGATCCGCGGATTGGCGAGAGGGATGGGTCTGCCGTTGGTCAGAGGGGACGCACCCCTGGGACGCAGTTTGGCATTAGCGACCGATGGCCCATCTACGACCATGTACTCCGGGAGCGCCAAGGAGGACGCGGGTGGGCTTTGGGGGCAGACTCAATTTCCAGGGTCTGGGCGCCGGGGGTGCAATACCCTTAAGCGCTCATGTCGGTTTCGTCTGCCGCCCGCCTCTGGCCCGGCTCCTAGTGACGGGTGCTGTGAACGTGCGATCGTGCTTGCGGTTGAAGAGTTCAAAGGCTACCGCTGGGGATAACACGCCCGGGGAATTTAGAAACCCCCCCCTCCGCTACAATCTCTGCTTCTGCCGGACTCGGAGGGGAGCCGCCCCGGGGGCGACCGCTCCCTCTCCTCTTCCGCGGCGTGCCGCGCGCTTCGCCGTCAGCAGCGGAGCGAACCTTTTTCTCGGTCCGCAGCTCTTCAGGCGTAGGCGGGCAGCGCTAACAGGGTACACTGGGGACCACTCGACCGCAACCGCTCCTCCGACCGACGAGCATACCTACCGCGGATACGCCACGGTGGGTCTAAGCCTCGTCGCCGCCGCGAGGAGCAGGCGGGAGCCGTCCCTTTTCGTGCTGCGGAAATAAACCGTGGACACAGAGGTGTGTCTGCGCTCTCCGACCGGGCGGGGGGCGATTGGACTTGCCCGAGGGACACTAGGCGAGGCGCTGCCGCGGGAGCCGGAGCTCCGCGCTGGACGCTGCCGCCGCCGCCGCCGCCCCCCACCCACGGTACGGTGGAGTACGCCCGTTCCATACGCTTCGTAGCAAACCTCAGCCGAAGCAGAGAGTCCTACCGCTGTGGCAGGAGCGGGGCCGTGCGAGGACCACACTGGCACCGCGCTACACAACCTTAGGCAGAGGACCACAGCCGCTCACGGGGAGCGGGGGATTGATGCGCGACCAAGACTGAGGCTAAGGAACGCTTTACCATAAACCGGCCGGGGCCAATACCCCTGACCGAGCAAAGTGCCCTGCCCCGCCGGATCGCGCTGTGTCAGATCGATCAAAAGAGCGGAGAGCCGAGACTCTACCGCTGGGAGTTTGTGGAGAACGGCCTGGCTTGCGTCCCGTCCTCCCGCCCTCGACCTCACATGGCTAGCCTCACCCGCCGGGAGCCACCCCATTGGGGACCGTAGGGCGGAGAAGGGGTCTCCGCGTCCGGAATTTACTTGTGGAGAACGGCCTGGCTTACGTCCCGTCCTCCCGCCCTCGACCTCACATGGCTAGCCTCACCCGCCGGGCGCCACCCCATTGGGGACCGTAGGGCGGAGAAGGGGTCTCCGCGTCCGGAATTTACTTGTGGAGAACGGCCTGGCTTACGTCCCGTCCTCCCGCCCTCGACCTCACACGGCTAGCCTCACCCGCCGGGCGCCACCCCATTGGGGACCGTAGGGCGGAGAAGGGGTCTCCGCGTCCGGAATTTACTTGTGGAGAACGGCCTGGCTTACGTCCCGTCCTCCCGCCCTCGACCTCACATGGCTAGCCTCACCCGCCGGGCGCCACCCCATTGGGGACCGTAGGGCGGAGAAGGGGTCTCCGCGTACGGAATTTCTTGTGGAGAACGGCCTGGCTTACGTCCCGTCCTCCCATGGCTAGCCTCACCCGCCGGGCGCCACCCCATTGGGGACCGTAGGGCGGAGAAGGGGTCTCCGCGTCCGGAATTTCTTGTGGAGAACGGCCTGGCTTACGTCCCGTCCTCCCGCCCTCGACCTCACATGGCTAGCCTACCCCGCCGGGCGCCGCTCCATTGGGGATACGGTACGGCAAAGCGCGACGCCGCACGATGCCAACACTTTGTGCAAAAACCTGGCAGAGTCGACCAAAACCTCGCTTCTTTGACCGGTATTTTTGATGCTTTTCTCTGCCGCCGAAGGTGCACTGAGGGTCGGATCGCCCAAAATTTTTACCGGTCGTTTTGGTCTGCGGTTCTTCCGAGAGGTGCCCGCCTGACAGTTCTTTTTCAGCAGCCTCCGAAAGGCCATCCAGCGGGCAAGCCAGGGGTTGGCAGCCGCCGGCGGTGAGCCTTCCCCGGCCGGGGCAGACGGCTCCGACCGCAAAATTTTTTCGACTTTCGCCGAGGCCAAAACCCCATGCACTTTTAAAGCCTGCCCGCAGCGCCGTCTCCTGTCAGACGTCCCTTGCCGCCTGCGGTGGTCCTCGCCCGGCAGAGAGAAGCCGGAGTCGCCCCCTCTCCGGTTCTTTTTCACCATTCCGGAGCTCTGAAATCTGCCGGACACCGAGTGACCGAGGACGCTTCCAGGAGGGCGGCAGCGAGAGGCAGAGTGCCACCGGTCGGGTCGCCGGTTCTCCCACACTTTGAAAATTTTTCGCTTGTTCTGGTGGGATGGAGAGAGAGCGTGGCTTATGCGCCCTCTGCCCCGCGGTCCGCCCTGGCTGGCCTTACGCCGGTGGTTCGCCAGGCCACCGGCACCTTGTACGGCGGGGACGGCGTGGCTTATGCGCCCGTCAACCCACCTACTCGCCCCGGCTAGCCTTTTACCCGGAGGGCGCCACGCTCCGGGTACCAGTGAGCGGCACGAACCCAGTCATACCATGCCGCTCACCTCGCGCCCTCTCCGGCCTCCGCCGCGGAGACCTCCCGCTAGGACCTGCGGGGGGCGATTTCTGCCAAAATCTACAAAGTCCCCGATGGTTAAGGACGTAGACTGTTGAGCGGGACCTACACACTCTTGTAGCCGATGGGGCTCGCCATTTCCCGCAGAAAATGGACCACCTCCCGCAGAGGAACATGAAATGCCCCTTCCCGCGGGACCCGAAGGACCGCTCTGTCCGAGCAGGCCTCCAGGACCACGGCACGCAAAAGCGACTCAGTCCCGCTGGCATTACGGATCTGACTTTGTGCAAAAACCAGGCAGAGTCGACCAAAACCTCCCTTCTTTGACCGGTGTTTTTGTTGCTTTTCTCTGCCGCCGAAGGTGCACTGAGGATCGGATCGCCCAAAATTTTTACCGGTCGTTTTGGTCTGCGGTTCTTCCGAGAGGTGCCCGCCTGACAGTTCTTTTTCAGCAGCCTCCGAAAGGGCATCCAGCGGGCAAGCCAGGGGTTGGCAGCCGCCGGCGGTGAGCCTTCCCCGGCCGGGGCAGACAGCTCCGACCGCAAAATTTTTTCGACTTTCGCCGAGGCCAAAACCCCATGCACTTTTAAAGCCTGCCCGCAGCGCCGTCTCCTGGCAGACGTCCCTTGCCGCCTGCGGTGGTCCTCGCCCGGCAGAGAGAAGCCGGATTCGCCCTCTCACCGGTTCTTTTTCACCATTCCGGAGCTCTGAAATCTGCCGGACACCGAGTGACCGAGGACGCTTCCAGGAGGGCGGCAGCGAGAGGCAGAGTGCCACCGGTCGGGAAGCCGGTTCTCCCACACTTTGAAATTTTTTCGCTTGTTCTGGTGGGATGGAGAGAGAGCGTGGCTTATGCGCCCTCTGCCCCGCGGTACGCCCTTGGCTAGCCTTACGCCGGTGGTTCGCCAGGCCACCGGCACCTTGTACAGCGGGGACGGCGTGGCTTATGCGCCCTCTGCCCCGCGGTACGCCCTTGGCTAGCCTTACGCCGGTGGTTCGCCAGGCCACCGGCACCTTGTACGGCGGGGACGGCGTTGCTTATGCGCCCGTCAATCCACCTACTCGCCCCGGCTAGCCTTTTACCCGGAGGGCGCCACGCTCCGGGTAGCAGTGAGCGGCACGAGCCCAGTCATACCATGCCGCTCACCTCGCACCTTTTCCGGCCTCCGCCGCGGAGACCTCCCGCTCTGTTCTGCGGAGAGCGATTTTGGGCAAAATCTACAAAGTCCCCGATGGTTAAGGACGTAGACTGTTGAGCGGGACCTACACACTCTTGTAGCCGAAGGGGCTCGCCATTTCCCGCAGAAAATGGATCACCTCCCGCAGAGGAACATGAAATGCCCCTTCCCGCGGGACCCGAAGGACCACTCTGTCCGAGCAGGCTTCCAGGACCACGGCACGCAAGAGCGACTCAGTCCCGCTGGCATTACGGATCTGACTTAGTGCAAAAACCTGGCAGAGTCGACCAAAACTCCCCTTCTCTGACCGGTATTTTTGTTGCTTTTCTCTGCCGCCGAAGGTGCACTACGGGTCGGATCGCCCAAAATTTTTACCGGTCGTTTTGGTCTGCGGTTCTTCCGAGAGGTGCCCGCCTGACAGTTCTTTTTCAGCAGCCTCCGAAAGGCCATCCAGCGGGCAAGCCAGGGGTTGGCAGCCGCCGGAGGTGAGCCTTCCCCGGCCGGGGCAGACAGCTCCGACCGCATAATTTTTTCGACTTTCTCCGAGGCCAAAACCCCATGCACTTTTAAAGCCTGCCCGCAGCGCCGTCTCCTGTCAGACGTCCCCGCCGCCTGCGGTGGTCCTCGCCCGGCAGAGAGAAGCCGGAGTCGCCCTCTCTCCGGTTCTTTTTCACCATTCCGGAGCTCTTAAATCTGCCGTACTCCGAGTGACCGAGGACGCTTCCAGGACGGCGGCAGCGAGAGGCAGAGTGCAACCGGTCGGGAAGCCGGTTCTCCCACACTTTGAAAATTTTTCGCTTGTGCTGGTGGGATGGAGAGAGAGCGTGGCTTATGCGCCCTCTGCCCCGCGGTACGCCCTTGGCTAGCCTTACGCCGGTGGTTCGCCAGGCCACCGGCACCTTGTACGGCGGGGACGGCGTTGCTTATGCGCCCGTCATCCCACCTACTCGCCCCGGCTAGCCTTTTACCCGGAGGGCGCCACGCTCCGGGTAGCAGTGAGCGGCACGAGCCCAGTCATACCATGCCGCTCACCTCGCACCTTTTCCGGCCTCCGCCGCGGAGACCTCCCGCTAGGACATGCGGGGGGCGATCTTGACCAAAATCTACAAAGTCCCCGATGGTTAAGGACGTAGACTGTTGAGCGGGACCTACACACTCTTGTAGCCGAAGGGGCTCGCCATTTCCCGCAGAAAATGGATCACCTCCCGCAGAGGAACATGAAATGCCCCTTCCCGCGGGACCCGAAAGGACCGCCCTGTCCGAGCAGGCCTCCAGGACCACGGCACGCAAAAGCGACTCAGTCCCGCTGGCATTACGGATCTGACTTAGTGCAAAAACCTGGCAGAGTCGACCAAAACTCCCCTTCTCTGACCGGTATTTTTGTTGCTTTTCTCTGCCGCCGAAGGTGCACTACGGGTCGGATCGCCCAAAATTTTTACCGGTCGTTTTGGTCTGCGGTTCTTCCGAGAGGTGCCCGCCTGACAGTTCTTTTTCAGAAGCCTCCGAAAGGCCATCCAGCGGGCAAGCCAGGGGTTGGCAGCCGCCGGCGGTGAGCCTTCCCCGGCCGGGGCAGACAGCTCCGACCGCATAATTTTTTCGACTTTTGCCGAGGCCAAAACCCCATGCACTTTTAAAGCCTGCCCGCAGCGCCGTCTCCTGTCAGACGTCCCCGCCGCCTGCGGTGGTCCTCGCCCGGCAGAGAGAAGCCGGAGTCGCCCTCTCTCCGGTTCTTTTTCACCATTCCGGAGCTCTTAAATCTGCCGTACTCCGAGTGACCGAGGACGCTTCCAGGAGGGCGGCAGCGAGAGGCAGAGTGCCACCGGTCGGGAAGCCGGTTCTCCCACACTTTGAAAATATTTCGCTTGTGCTGGTGGGATGGAGAGAGAGCGTGGCTTATGCGCCCTCTGCCCCGCGGTACGCCCTGGCTAGCCTTACGCCGGTGGTTCGCCAGGCCACCGGCACCTTGTACGGCGGGGACGGCGTTGCTTATGCGCCCGTCATCCCACCTACTCGCCCCGGCTAGCCTTTTACCCGGAGGGCGCCACGCTCCGGGTAGCAGTGAGCGGCACGAGCCCAGTCATACCATGCCGCTCACCTCGCACCTTTTCCGGCCTCCGCCGCGGAGACCTCACGCTCTGTTCTGCGGAGAGCGATTTTGGGCAAAATCTACAAAGTCCCCGATGGTTAAGGACGTAGACTGTTGAGCGGGACCTACACACTCTTGTAGCCGAAGGGGCTCGCCATTTCCCGCAGAAAATGGATCACCTCCCGCAGAGGAACATGAAATGCCCCTTCCCGCGGGACCCGAAGGACCGCTCTGTCCGAGCAGGCCTCCAGGACCACGGCACGCAAAAGCGACTCAGTCCCGCTGGCATTACGGATCTGACTTAGTGCAAAAACCTGGCAGAGTCGACCAAAACTCCCCTTCTCTGACCGGTATTTTTGTTGCTTTTCTCTGCCGCCGAAGGTGCACTACGGGTCGGATCGCCCAAAATTTTTACCGGTCGTTTTGGTCTGCGGTTCTTCCGAGAGGTGCCCGCCTGACAGTTCTTTTTCAGCAGCCTCCGAAAGGGCATCCAGCGGGCAAGCCAGGGGTTGGCAGCCGCCGGCGGTGAGCCTTCCCCGGCCGGGGCAGAAAGCTCCGACCGCATAATTTTTTCGACTTTCGCCGAGGCCAAAAGCCCAGGCACTTAGAAAGCCTGCCCGCAGCGCCGCCTCCTGTCAGAGGTCCCCGCCGCCTGCGGTGGTCCTCGCCCGGCAGAGAGAAGCCGGAGTCGCCCTCTCTCCGGTTCTTTTTCACCATTCCGGAGCTCTTAAATCTGCCGTACTCCGAGTGACCGAGGACGCTTCCAGGAGGGCGGCAGAGAGAGGCAGAGTGCCACCGGTCGGGAAGCCGGTTCTCCCACACTTTGAAAATTTTTCGCTTGTGCTGGTGGGATGGAGAGAGAGCGTGGCTTATGCGCCCTCTGCCCCGCGGTACGCCCTGGCTAGCCTTACGCCGGTGGTTCGCCAGGCCACCGGCACCTTGTACGGCGGGGACGGCGTTGCTTATGCGCCCGTCAACCCACCTACTCGCCCCGGCTAGCTTTTTACCCGGAGGGCGCCACGCTCCGGGTAGCAGTGAGCGGCACGAGCCCAGTCATACCATGCCGCTCACCTCGCACCTTTTCCGGCCTCCGCCGCGGAGACCTCACGCTCTGTTCTGCGGAGAGCGATTTTGGGCAAAATCTACAAAGTCCCCGATGGTTAAGGACGTAGACTGTTGAGCGGGACCTACACACTCTTGTAGCCGAAGGGGCTCGCCATTTCCCGCAGAAAATGGATCACCTCCCGCAGAGGAACATGAAATGCCCCTTCCCGCGGGACCCGAAGGACCGCTCTGTCCGAGCAGGCCTCCAGGACCACGGCACGCAAAAGCGACTCAGTCCCGCTGGCATTACGGATCTGACTTAGTGCAAAAACCTGGCAGAGTCGACCAAAACTCCCCTTCTCTGACCGGTATTTTTGCTGCTTTTCTCTGCCGCCGAAGGTGCACTACGTGTCGGATCGCCCAAAATTTTTACCGGTCGTTTTGGTCTGCGGTTCTTCCGAGAGGTGCCCGCCTGACAGTTCTTTTTCAGCAGCCTCCGAAAGGGCATCCAGCGGGCAAGCCAGGGGTTGGCAGCCGCCGGCGGTGAGCCTTCCCCGGCCGGGGCAGACAGCTCCGACCGCATAATTTTTTCGAACTTCTCCGAGGTCAAAATCCCAGGCACTCCGACGGAAGGTCCGCCGCGCGTCTCCCGTCTGACGTCCCCGCCGCTCGCGGTGGTCCTCGCCCGGCAGGGAGCTGCCGGATTCGCCCTCTTACCGGTTCTTTTTCACCTTTCCGGAGCTCTGATATCTGCCGCACACACAGTGACCGAGGACGCTTCCAGGAGGGCGGCAGCGAGAGGCAGAGTGCCACCGGGCGGGTCCTCGGTTCTCCCACACTTAGAAAATTTTTGCGCTTGTGCTGGTGCGAGGACGTAGGTCTTTCGACCGGGGCAAGCCTGGAGGGCGGTAGCCGGGATTGGCGCCCTATTCCCGGCTAGCTCTCGGAGGCTTCACCCGGTTGGAGGTTGGAGCTCCGACTTCCATGGGCATGTTCCTCACCGGGACCTACGACCAAGTGTGGCCGAGGGACAGTGACACATTCCCGGGTAGCCTGAGTGGCTGCTCCCGCTGAGCTACTTCCATGGGCACTATTCCTCCCCGGGACTTGCCGCCAAGTCTTGGCCGGGGGACAGTGACACATTCCCGGGTAGCCTGAGTGGCTTCTCCCGCTGAGCTCTTACTTCCATGGGCATGTTCCTCACCGGGACCAACTACCAAGTGTGGCCGGGTTTCGAGCTCCAAACTCGGCTTGCACTTGGTCGCTTGGGGGGTCCCCTCCGCTCCGGGAAGGGCGCCCTCCAGCGGGCAGACGAGGGTACTTCTAGTCTGCCCGAGCTCCATGGGGCCCCTCTCGCCCCTAGGCTCCCCGCCCAGGGTTCCAGGGTCCCGGATAAAGCCACCCTGCCGAGTTCGGTATAGGGTACCGGGCCTGGCTGGAATCACGCCGGGATCGGTGAGACCTCCTCGGCCGCGGCTCAGCCTCCAAACTCCCTTTCGCGGTTCTCTTCCCTTCAACTTCCATGGGCATGTTCCACACCGGGACCTCCGACCAAGTGTGGCCGGGGAACAGTCACCCATGCCCGGGTAGCCTCAGCGGCTGCTCCCGCTGAGGTCAACTTGGAGGTTGGAGCTCCGACTTCCATGGGCACTATTCCTCCCCGGGACCTGCCGCCAAGTCTGGCCGGGGGACAGTGACACATTCCCGGGTAGCCCTGAGCGGCTGCTCCCGCTGAACTCTTACTTCCATGGGCATGTTCCTCATCAGGAACCAACGACCAAGTGTGGCCCAGGGACAGTGACACATTCCCGGTTAGCCTGAGTGGCTGCTCCCGCTGAGCTACTTCCATGAGCACTATTCCTCCCCGGGACCTGCCGCCAAGTCCGGCCGGGGGACAGTGACACATTCCCGGGTAGCCTGAGCGGCTGCTCCCGCTGAGCTACTTCCATGGGCACTATTCCTCCCCGGGACTTGCCGCCAAGTCTTGGCCGGGGGACAGTGACACATTGCCGGGTAGCCTGAGTGGCTGCTCCCGCTGAGCTCTTACTTCCATGGGCATGTTCCTCACCGGGACATACTACCAAGTGTGGCCGGGTTTCGAGCTCCAAACTCGGCTTGCACTTGGTCGCTTGGGGGTCCCCTCCGCTCCGGGAAGGGCGCCCTCCAGCGGGCAGACGAGGGTACTTCTAGTCTGCCCGAGCTCCATGGGGCCCCTCTCGCCCCTAGGCTCCCCGCCCAGGGTTCCAGGGTCCCGGATACAGCCACCCTGCCGAGTTCGGTATAGGGTACCGGGCCTGGCTGGAATCACGCCGGGATCGGTGAGACCTCCTCGGCCGCGGCTCAGCCTCCAAACTCCCTTTCGCGGTTCTCTTCCCTTCAACTTCCATGGGCATGTTCCACACCGGGACCTCCGACCAAGTGTGGCCGGGGAACAGTCGCCCATGCCCGGGTAGCCTCAGCAAGTGCTCCCGCTGAGGTCAACTTGGAGGTTGGAGCTCCGACTTCCATGGGCACTGTTCCTCCCCGGGACCTGCCGCCAAGTCTGGCCGGGGGACAGTGACTCTTGGCCGGATAGGCCAAGTGGCTTCTCCCGCTGACTTGCCCCTTTGGAGGTAGTAGCTCCTACTTCCATGGGCATTATTCCTCCCCGGGACCTACTGCCAAGTGTGGCCGGGTTTCGAGCTCCAAACTCGGCTTGCACTTGGTCGCTTGGGGGTCCCCTCCGCTCCGGGAAGGGCGCCCTCCAGCGGGCAGACGAGGGTACTTCTAGTCTGCCCGAGCTCCATGGGGCCCCTCTCGCCCCTAGGCTCCCCGCCCAGGGTTCCAGGGTCCCGGATACAGCCACCCTGCCGAGTTCGGTATAGGGTACCGGGCCTGGCTGGAATCACGCCGGGATCGGTGAGACCTCCTCGGCCGCGGCTCAGCCTCCAAACTCCCTTTCGCGGTTCTCTTCCCTTCAACTTCCATGGGCATGTTCCACACCGGGACCTCCGACCAAGTGTGGCCGGGGAACAGTCACCCATGCCCGGGTAGCCTCAGCGGCTGCTCCCGCTGAGGTCAACTTGGAGGTTGGAGCTCCGACTTCCATGGGCACTATTCCTCCCCGGGACCTGCCGCCAAGTCTGGCCGGGGGACAGTGACACATTCCCGGGTAGCTTGAGCGGCTTCTCCCGCTGAACTCTTACTTCCATGGGCATGTTCCTCATCAGGAACCAACGACCAAGTGTGGCCCAGGGACAGTGACACATTCCCGGGTAGCCTCAGCAGCTGCTCCCGCTGAGCTACTTCCATGAGCACTATTCCTCCCCGGGACCTGCCGCCAAGTCTGGCCGGGGGACAGTGACACATTCCCGGGTAGCCTGAGCGGCTGCTCCCGCTGGGCTACTTCCATGGGCACTATTCCTCCCCGGGACCTGCCGCCAAGTCTGGCCGGGGGACAGTGACACATTCCCGGGTAGCCTGAGTGGCTGCTCCCGCTGAGCTCTTACTTCCATGGGCATGTTCCTCACCGGGACATACTACCAAGTGTGGCCGGGTTTCGAGCTCCAAACTCGGCTTGCACTTGGTCGCTTGGGGGGTCCCCTCCGCTCCGGGAAGGGCGCCCTCCAGCGGGCAGACGAGGGTACTTCTAGTCTGCCCGAGCTCCATGGGGCCCCTCTCGCCCCTAGGCTCCCCGCCCAGGGTTCCAGGGTCCCGGATACAGCCACCCTGTCGAGTTCGGTATAGGGTACCGGGCCTGGCTGGAATCACGCCGGGATCGGTGAGACCTCCTCGGCCGCGGCTCAGCCTCCAAACTCCCTTTCGCGGTTCTCTTCCCTTCAACTTCCATGGGCATGTTCCACACCGGGACCTCCGACCAAGTGTGGCCGGGGAACAGTCACCCAGGCCCGGGTAGCCTCAGCGGCTGCTCCCGCTGAGGTCAACTTGGAGGTTGGAGCTCCGACTTCCATGGGCACTATTCCTCCCCGGGACCTGCCGCCAAGTCTGGCCGGGGGACAGTGACACATTCCCGGGTAGCCTGAGCGGCTGCTCCCGCTGAACTCTTTAGTTCCATGGGCATGTTCCTCATCAGGAATCAACGACCAAGTGTGGCCGAGGGACAGTGACACATTCCCGGGTAGCCTCAGCAGCTGCTCCCGCTGAGCTACTTCCATGAGCACTATTCCTCCCCGGGACCTGCCGCCAAGTCTGGCCGGGGGACAGTGACACATTCCCGGGTAGCCTGAGTGGCTGCTCCCGCTGAGCTACTTCCATGGGAACTATTCCTCCCCGGGACTTGCCGCCAAGTCTTGGCCGGGGGACAGTGACACATTCCCGGGTAGCCTGAGTGGCTGCTCCCGCTGAGCTACTTCCATGGGAACTATTCCTCCCCGGGACTTGCCGCCAAGTCTTGGCCGGGGGACAGTGACACATTCCCGTGTAGCCTGAGTGGCTGCTCCCGCTGAGCTCTTACTTCCATGGGCATGTTCCTCACCGGGACATACTACCAAGTGTGGCCGGGTTTCGAGCTCCAAACTCGGCTTGCACTTGGTCGCTTGGGGGGTCCCCTCCGCTCCGGGAAGGGCGCCCTCCAGCGGGCAGACGAGGGTACTTCTAGTCTGCCCGAGCTCCATGGGGCCCCTCTCGCCCCTAGGCTCCCGGCCCAGGGTTCCAGGGTCGCGGATCCAGCCACCATGCGGAGTTCGGTTTGGGTACCGGGCCTGGCAGAAATCACGCCGGGATCGGTGAGCCCTCCTCGGCCGCGGCTTCGCGCAAAAACTCCCTTTCGCGGTTCTCTTCACTTCAACTTCCATGGACACGTTCCACACTTGGACCTACGACCAAGTGTGCCCGGGGAACAGTAACCCATGCCCGGGCAGCCTCAGCAAGTGCTCCGGCTGAGGTCAGTTTGGAGGTTTGAGCTCCGACTTCCATGGCCATGTTCCTCACCGGGACCTACGACCAAGCGTGGCCGGGTTTCGAGCTCCAAACTCGGCTTGCACTTGGTGGCCAAGGGGGTCCCCTCCGCTCCGGGAAGGGCGCCCTCCAGCGGGCAGACGAGGTTACTTCTAGTCTGCCCGAGCTCCATGGGGCATTATTCCTCCCCGGGACTTGCCGCCAAGTCTGGCCGGGGGACAGTGACACTTGGCCGGGTAGGCGAAGTGGCTTCTCCCGCTGACTTGCCCCTTTGGAAGTAGGAGCTCCTACTTCCATGGGCATTATTCCTCCCCGGGACTTGCCGCCAAGTCTGGCCGGGGGACAGTGACACTTGGCCGGGTAGGCGAAGTGGCTTCTCCCGCTGACTTGCCCCTTTGGAAGTAGGAGCTCCTACTTCCATGGGCATTATTCCTCCCCGGGACTTGCCGCCAAGTCTGGCCGGGGGACAGTGACACTTGGCCGGGTAGGCGAAGTGGCTTCTCCCGCTGACTTGCCCCTTTGGAAGTAGGAGCTCTTACTTCCATGGGCATTATACCTCTCGAAGACTTAGAGCCAAGTGAGCTCCTACTTCCATGGGCATTATTCCTCCCCGGGACTTGCCGCCAAGTCTGGCCGGGGGACAGTGACACTTGGCCGGGTAGGCGAAGTGGCTTCTCCCGCTGACTTGCCCCTTTGGAAGTAGGAGCTCTTACTTCCATGGGCATTATACCTCTCGAAGACGTAGAGCCAAGTGAGCTCCTACTTCCATGGGCATTATTCCTCCCCGGGACTTGCCGCCAAGTCTGGCCGGGGGACAGTGACACTTGGCCGGGTAGGCCAAGTGGCTTCTCCCGCTGACTTGCCCCTTTGGAAGTAGGAGCTCCTACTTCCATGGGCATTATTCCTCCCCGGGACTTGCCGCCAAGTCTGGCCGGGGGACAGTGACACTTGGCCGGGTAGGCGAAGTGGCTTCTCCCGCTGACTTGCCCCTTTGGAAGTAGGAGCTCCTACTTCCATGGGCATTATTCCTCCCCGGGACTTGCCGCCAAGTCTGGCCGGGGGACAGTGACACTTGGCCGGGTAGGCGAAGTGGCTTCTCCCGCTGACTTGCCCCTTTGGAAGTAGGAGCTCTTACTTCCATGGGCATTATACCTCTCGAAGACTTAGAGCCAAGTGAGCTCCTACTTCCATGGGCATTATTCCTCCCCGGGACTTGCCGCCAAGTCTGGCCGGGGGACAGTGACACTTGGCCGGGTAGGCGAAGTGGCTTCTCCCGCTGACTTGCCCCTTTGGAAGTAGGAGCTCCTACTTCCATGGGCATTATTCCTCCCCGGGACTTGCCGCCAAGTCTGGCCGGGGGACAGTGACACTTGGCCGGGTAGGCGAAGTGGCTTCTCCCGCTGACTTGCCCCTTTGGAAGTAGGAGCTCCTACTTCCATGGGCATTATTCCTCCCCGGGACTTGCCGCCAAGTCTGGCCGGGGGACAGTGACACTTGGCCGGGTAGGCGAAGTGGCTTCTCCCGCTGACTTGCCCCTTTGGAAGTAGGAGCTCCTACTTCCATGGGCATTATTCCTCCCCGGGACTTGCCGCCAAGTCTGGCCGGGGGACAGTGACACTTGGCCGGGTAGGCGAAGTGGCTTCTCCCGCTTACTTGCCCCTTTGGAAGTAGGAGCTCCTACTTCCATGGGCATTATTCCTCCCCGGGACTTGCCGCCAAGTCTGGCCGGGGGACAGTGACACTTGGCCGGGTAGGCGAAGTGGCTTCTCCCGCTGACTTGCCCCTTTGGAAGTAGGAGCTCTTACTTCCATGGGCATTATACCTCTCGAAGACTTAGAGCCAAGTGAGCTCCTACTTCCATGGGCATTATTCCTCCCCGGGACTTGCCGCCAAGTCTGGCCGGGGGACAGTGACAATTGGCCGGGTAGGCGAAGTGGCTTCTCCCGCTGACTTGCCCCTTTGGAAGTAGGAGCTCCTACTTCCATGGGCATTATTCCTCCCCGGGACTTGCCGCCAAGTCTGGCCGGGGGACAGTGACATGTGGCCGGATAGGCCAAGTGGCTTCTCCCGCTGACTTGCCCCTTTGGAAGTAGGAGCTCCTACTTCCATGGGCATTATTCCTCCCCGGGACCTACAGCCAAGAGTGGCCGGGGGACAGTGACACTTGGCCGGGTAGGCGAAGTGGCTTCTCCCGCTGACTTGCCCCTTTGGAAGTAGGAGCTCCTACTTCCATGGGCATTATTCCTCCCCGGGACTTGCCGCCAAGTCTGGCCGGGGGACAGCGACATGTGGCCGGATAGGCCAAGTGGCTTCTCCCGCTGACTTGCCCCTTTGGAAGTAGGAGCTCCTACTTCCATGGGCATTATTCCTCCCCGGGACCTACAGCCAAGAGTGGCCGGGGGACAGTGACACTTGGCCGGGTAGGCCAAGTGGCTTCTCCCGCTGACTTGCCCCTTTGGAAGTAGGAGCTCCTACTTCCATGGGCATTATTCCTCCCCGGGACTTGCCGCCAAGTCTGGCCGGGGGACAGTGACACTTGGCCGGGTAGGCGAAGTGGCTTCTCCCGCTGACTTGCCCCTTTGGAAGTAGGAGCTCTTACTTCCATGGGCAGTATACCTCTCGGGGACTTAGAGCCAAGTGTCTTCACCCTTTGGAGGTAGTAGCTCCTACTTCCATGTGCATTATTCCTCCCCGGGACATACTGCCAAGTGTGGCCGGGGAACAGTGACTCTTGGCCGGATAGGCCAAGTGGCTTCTCCCGCTGACTTGCCCCTATGGAAGTAGGAGCTCTTACTTCCATGGGCATTATTCCTCCCCGGGACCTACTGCCAAGTGTGGCCGGGGAACAGTGACTCTTGGCCGGATAGGCCAAGTGGCTTCTCCCGCTGACTTGCCCCTTTGGAAGTAGGAGCTCCCACTTCCATGGGCATTATTCCTCCCCGGGACCTACTGCCAAGTGTGGCCGGGGAACAGTGACTCTTGGCCGGATAGGCCAAGTGGCTTCTCCCGCTGACTTGCCCCTTTGGAGGTAGTAGCTCCTACTTCCATGGGCATTATTCCTCCCCGGGACCTACTGCCAAGTGTGGCCGGGGAACAGTGACTCTTGGCCGGATAGGCCAAGTGGCTTCTCCCGCTGACTTGCCCCTTTGGAAGTAGGAGCTCCTACTTCCATGGGCATTATTCCTCCCCGGGACCTACTGCCAAGTGTGGCCGGGGGACAGTGACATGTGGCCGGATAGGCCAAGTGGCTTCTCCCGCTGACTTGCCCCTTTGGAAGTAGGAGCTCCTACTTCCATGGGCATTATTCCTCCCCGGGACCTACAGCCAAGAGTGGCCGGGGGACAGTGACACTTGGCCGGGTAGGCGAGGTGGCTTCTCCCGCTGACTTGACCCTTTGGAAGTAGGAGCTCCTACTTCCATGGGCATTATTCCTCCCCGGGACTTGCCGCCAAGTCTGGCCGGGGGACAGTGACATGTGGCCGGATAGGCCAAGTGGCTTCTCCCGCTGACTTGCCCCTTTGGAAGTAGGAGCTCCTACTTCCATGGGCATTATTCCTCCCGGGGACTTGCCGCCAAGTCTGGCCGGGGGACAGTGACACTCGGCCGGGTAGGCGAAGTGGCTTCTCCCGCTGACTTGCCCCTTTGGAAGTAGGAGCTCCTACTTCCATGGGCATTATTCCTCCCCGGGACCTACTGCCAAGTGTGGCCGGGGGACAGTGACACTTGGCCGGGTAGGCGAAGTGGCTTCTCCCGCTGACTTGACCCTTTGGAAGTAGGAGCTCCTACTTCCATGGGCATTATTCCTCCCCGGGACCTCCTGCCAAGTGTGGCCGGGGAACAGTGACTCTTGGCCGGATAGGCCAAGTGGCTTCTCCCGCTGACTTGCCCCTTTGGAAGTAGGAGCTCCTACTTCCATGGGCATTATTCCTCCCCGGGACCTACAGCCAAGTGTGGCCGGGGAACAGTGACTCTTTGCCGGATAGGCCAAGTGGCTTCTCCCGCTGACTTGCCCCTTTGGAAGTAGGAGCTCCTACTTCCATGGGCATTATTCCTCCCCTCGACCTACAGCCAAGTGTGGCCGGGGAACAGTGACTCTTTGCCGGATAGGCCAAGTGGCTTCTCCCGCTGACTTGCCCCTTTGGAGGTAGTAGCTCCTACTTCCATGGGCATTATTCCTCCCCGGGACATACTGCCAAGTGTGGCCGGGGAACAGTGACTCTTTGCCGGATAGGCCAAGTGGCTTCTCCCGCTGACTTGCCCCTTTGGAGGTAGTAGCTCCTACTTCCATGGGCATTATTCCTCCCCGGGACCTACAGCCAAGAGTGGCCGGGGAACAGTGACTCTTGGCCGGATAGGCCAAGTGGCTTCTCCCGCTGACTTGCCCCTTTGGAAGTAGGAGCTCCTACTTCCATGGGCATTATTCCTCCCCGGGACCTACTGCCAAGTGTGGCCGGGGAACAGTGACTCTTGGCCGGATAGGCCAAGTGGCTTCTCCCGCTGACTTGCCCCTATGGAAGTAGGAGCTCTTACTTCCATGGGCAGTATACCACTCGGGGACTTAGAGCCAAGTGTCTTCACCCTTTGGAGGTAGTAGCTCCTACTTCCATGGGCATTATTCCTCCCCGGGACATACTGCAAATTGTGGCCGGGGAACAGTGACTCTTGGCCGGATAAGCCAAGTGGCTTCTCCCGCTGACTTGCCCCTTTGAAGGTAGTAGCTCCTACTTCCATGGGCATTATTCCTCCCCGGGACCTACAGCCAAGAGTGGCCGGGGAACAGTGACTCTTGGCCGGATAGGCCAAGTGGCTTCTCCCGCTGACTTGCCCCTTTGGAAGTAGGAGCTCTCACTTCCATGGGCAGTATACCTCTCGGGGACTTAGAGCCAAGTGTCTTCGCCCTTTGGAGGTAGGAGCTCTTACTTCCATGGGCATTATTCCTCTCCGGGACTTACAGCCAAGTGTGGCCGGGGAACAGTGACACTTGGCCGGGTAGGCCAAGTGGCTGCTCCCGCTGACTTGCCCCTTTTGAAGTAGGAGCTCCTACTTCCATGGGCATTATTCCACCCCGGGACCTACAGCCAAGTGTGGACGGGGGACAGTGACATGTGGCCGGATAGGCCAAGTGGCTTCTCCCGCTGACTTGCCCCTTTGGAAGTAGGAGCTCCTACTTCCATGGGCATTATTCCTCCCCGGGACCTACTGCCAAGTGTGGCCGGGGAACAGTGACTCTTGGCCGGGTAGGCCAAGTGGCTTCTCCCGCTGACTTGCCCCTTTGGAAGTAGGAGCTCCTACTTCCATGGGCATTATTCCTCTCCGGGACCTACTGCCAAGTGTGGCCGGGGAACAGTGACTCTTGGCCGGATAGGCCAAGTGGCTTCTCCCGCTGACTTGCCCCTTTGGAAGTAGGAGCTCTTACTCCCATGGGCAGTATACCTCTCGGGGACTTAGAGCCAAGTGTCTTCACCCTTTGGAGGTAGTAGCTCCTACTTCCATGGGCATTATTCCTCCCCGGGACCTACTGCCAAGTGTGGCCGGGGAACAGTGACTCTTGGCCGGATAGGCCAAGTGGCTCTTCTCCCGCTGACTTGCCCCTTTGGAAGTAGGAGCTCCTACTTCCATGGGCATTATTCCTCCCCGGGACCTACAGCCAAGTGTGGCCGGGGAACAGTGACTCTTGGCCGGATAGGCCAAGTGGCTTCTCCCGCTGACTTGCCCCTTTGGAAGTAGGAGCTCTTACTTCCATGGGCATTATACCTCTCGGGGACTTAGAGCCAAGTGTCTTCACCCTTTGGAGGTAGGAGCTCCTACTTCCATGGGCATTATTCCTCCCCGGGACCTACTGCCAAGTGTGGCCGGGGAACAGTGACTCTTGGCCGGATAGGCCAAGTGGCTTCTCCCGCTGACTTGCCCCTATTGAAGTAGGAGCTCTTACTTCCATGGGCATTATTCCTCCCCGGGACCTACTGCCAAGTGTGGCCGGGGAACAGTGACTCTTGGCCGGATAGGCCAAGTGGCTTCTCCCGCTGACTTGCCCCTTTGGAAGTAGGAGCTCTTACTTCCATGGGCATTATTCCTCCCCGGGACCTACTGCCAAGTGTGGCCGGGGAACAGTGACTCTTGGCCGGATAGGCCAAGTGGCTTCTCCCGCCGACTTGCCCCTTTGGAAGTAGGAGCTCCCACTTCCATGGGCATTATTCCTCCCCGGGACATACTGCCAAGTGTGGCCGGGGAACAGTGACTCTTGGCCGGATAGTCCAAGTGGCTTCTCCCGCTGACTTGCCCCTTTGGAAGTAGGAGCTCCTACTTCCATGGGCATTATTCCTCCCCGGGACCTACAGCCAAGAGTGGCCGGGGGACAGTGACATGTGGCCGGATAGGCCAAGTGGCTTCTCCCGCTGACTTGCCCCTTTGGAAGTAGGAGCTCCTACTTCCATGGGCATTATTCCTCCCCGGGACCTACTGCCAAGTGTGGCCGGGGAACAGTGACTCTTGGCCGGATAGGCCAAGTGGCTTCTCCCGCTGACTTGCCCCTATGGAAGTAGGAGCTCTTACTTCCATGGGCATTATTCCTCCCCGGGACCTACTGCCAAGTGTGGCCGGGGAACAGTGACTCTTGGCCGGATAGGCCAAGTGGCTTCTCCCGCTGACTTGCCCCTTTGGAAGTAGGAGCTCTCACTTCCATGGGCAGTATACCTCTCGGGGACTTAGAGCCAAGTGTCTTCACCCTTTGGAGGTAGGAGCTCTTACTTCCATGGGCATTATTCCTCTCCGGGACCTACAGCCAAGTGTGGCCGGGGAACAGTGACACTTGGCCGGATAGGCCAAGTGGCTGCTCCCGCTGACTTGCCCCTTTGGAAGTAGGAGCTCCTACTTCCATGGGCATTATTCCACCCCGGGACCTACAGCCAAGTGTGGCCGGGGGACAGTGACATGTGGCCGGATAGGCCAAGTGGCTTCTCCCGCTGACTTGCCCCTTTGGAAGTAGGAGCTCCTACTTCCATGGGCATTATTCCTCCCCGGGACCTACTGCCAAGTGTGGCCGGGGAACAGTGACTCTTGGCCGGGTAGGCCAAGTGGCTTCTCCCGCTGACTTGCCCCTTTGGAAGTAGGAGCTCCTACTTCCATGGGCATTATTCCTCCCCGGGACCTACTGCCAAGTGTGGCCGGGGAACAGTGACTCTTGGCCGGGTAGGCCAAGTGGCTTCTCCCGCTGACTTGCCCCTTTGGAAGTAGGAGCTCTTACTCCCATGGGCAGTATACCTCTCGGGGACTTAGAGCCAAGTGTCTTCACCCTTTGGAGGTAGTAGCTCCTACTTCCATGGGCATTATTCCTCCCCGGGACCTACTGCCAAGTGTAGCCGGGGAACAGTGACTCTTGGCCGGATAGAACTAGTGGCTTCTCCCGCTGACTTGCCCCTTTGGAAGTAGGAGCTCCTACTTCCATGGGCATTATTCCTCCCCGGGACCTACTGCCAAGAGTGGCCGGGGAACAGTGACTCTTGGCCGGATAGGCCAAGTGGCTTCTCCCGCTGACTTGCCCCTTTGGAAGTAGGAGCTCCTACTTCCATGGGCATTATTCCTCCCCGGGACCTACTGCCAAGTAAGGCCGGGGAACAGTGACTCTTGGCCGGATAGAACTAGTGGCTTCTTCCGCTGACTTGCCCCTTTGGAAGTAGGAGCTCCTACTTCCATGGGCATTATTCCTCCCCGGGACCTACAGCCAAGCTTGGCCGGGGGACAGTGACATGTGGCCGGATAGGCCAAGTGGCTTCTCCCGCTGACTTGCCCCTTTGGAGGTAGGAGCTCTTACTTCCATGGGCATTATTCCTCTCCGGGACCTACAGCCAAGTGTGGCCGGGGAACAGTGAAACTTGGCCGAATAGGCCAAGTGGCTGCTCCCGCTGACTTGCCCCTTTGGAAGTAGGAGCTCCTACTTCCATGGGCATTATTCCTCCCCGGGACCTATAGCCAAGTGTGGCCGGGGGACGGTGACATGTGGCCGGATAGGCCGAGCGGCTTCTCCCGCTGACGTCATCGCTTTGGAAGTAGGAGCTCCTACTTCCATGGGCTTGTTCCTCCCCGGGACTTGCCGCCAAGTCTGGCCGGGGGACAGTGACATGTGGCCGGATAGGCCAACTGGCTGCTCCCGCTGAGCCCCTACTTCCATGGGCTTGTTCGTCCCCCGGGACTTGCCGCCAAGTCTGGCCGGGGAACAGTGACATGCCGCCGGATACGGCCGAGCGGCTGCTCCCGCTGACGTCATCGCTTTGGAAGTAGGAGCTCCTACTTCCATGGGCTTGTTCCTCCCCGGGACTTGCCGCCAAGTCTGGCCGGGGGACAGTGACATGTGGCCGGATAGGCCAACTGGCTGCTCCCGCTGA
>NW_027285406.1:0-12500 GCF_040894005.1 Engystomops pustulosus | reverse complement strand
TCCCCTCGCTTTGGAAGCACGCGAGGTCGCGGAGGGTGTCGGGGTTATTTTTTCGGCTCCCTGGCTTCGCGGGAGCGGCCTTCGGCTAGGGCCGAGGCCGTCCGGCCCGCGCAGATTTGGACCGGGGTCCGGGGCGAGTACCTGCCTCTCTCACGAAGGGAGTGTCACCGGTAAGAAGCCTCTTCCCACGTCTGCTTGCCGACTTACGCTCGCCCCGACGAGAGGCCCAACCGAAAGAGTGGAAAGGGGCAGAGATTTCCAGGGTCGCCCCACCAGGGATGCAATACCCCAGTGCAGACTGTCGGCCCTGCCCCGAACCTACTCGGTGGTTTGAAGGTTAACCTCTTGGGGAAAAGCAGCGATTCGCCTCGCGGTGCGTGCCTCCGCGGATCTAAACCCCCTCGATCGATGTGGGGCCAGAGGACCCCTTTTCCCCGTACGAAACGGCCGGCTCACCATGGGCTCGACATCCGTGGGTCGGAGAGTTGAGCGCTTACGCGCGGCGGGACCTTATAACCTGCAGCGGCTGAGGAGCGAAGATTTCCAGGGTGGGCCCCCGGGGATGCCATACCCCGAGCAGCCAGTCGGCCCCGCTCCTAGCGCGCTGACGAGCAATGGAGTCTTCCCCGCGGCAGCCACCGCCCTCGCCTCGCCGTCGGTCGATGAAGAGCCGAGTTCGCCCTCCTCTGCTCGGGACTCGGAAACGGCCTGGCCTTCGCCTACTCCGTCGGGCAACTGCCTTCCGCCAGCCCCTTCCCTCGAATCCCCTTCTTCCATTTTAGACCCGATCAGGGGATTGGTCAGCCCAGCCCTGGGGTAGGAAGAGGGGTTGGGGTCGGTTCGGCTTCCGGTGCCCCCGCTCGGCCAAAGGTCCCCTCGCTTTGGAAGCAGAGGGTGCCGGGGTTATTTTCGGCTTGACGCCTAGTCCGGTCCCTGCCGGTTCCCGTGGAGGCCCGCGGTCAAAACCAGCTCCCCGGCTGTCGGAGCCGGAGCCCCGCAGCCCGAGCGGACGCACCGAGTCCCTCATGTAAGGGATAGCCGCCCCTACGGAACGGCCCGGACTGGGACCAGGCACCCCCAGGCGCCGAAGGGGTGGGTCGGCCGTGTTGCCGAAGCTTAGCCGGCGCTGATGACCGCAGCCCCTAACGATGCCCACAGGCGGGGGAGCCAAGGAGAGCACTAGGAAGACGTGGCGGGGTCGGACGGCTCAATTTCCAGGGTGGGACCCCGGGGGTTCAGTACCCCGGGCATCCGGTCGGTTTCGCCGGCGCGACCCCAAGCCTTCCACGGCCCCCTTCGTGGGTGCAGGGATACCGTGCAGGGTGCAGGCTTAGACGCCAATTCCCCAGAAGTTTTAGGGATAGGGTTTGTCCGGGCGCCACCGCAGCGACAACCTCGCAAGAAGCTCTCTTCCACAAAAGCACGGGCAACGTTCGTGTGCGAGTGTTGGTCTCCCATGGTCTACCGACTCCCCCGGGCGGCCCAAGCGTTACGCCCACGGCCGGGCCCTCGAGCAGGCGCACCCCTGGTGCCTCTCGTAAGGGAAGGCTACGGTCCTCAACCCCTCGTATGGCGGGGAGGGCGCATTTGAAACGCTAAAGGACGAGCCCTGTTCGGGACCTGGCGGGGATCCGCGGATTGGCGAGAGGGATGGGTCTGCCGTTGGTCAGAGGGGACGCACCCCTGGGACGCAGTTTGGCATTAGCGACCGATGGCCCATCTACGACCATGTACTCCGGGAGCGCCAAGGAGGACGCGGGTGGGCTTTGGGGGCAGACTCAATTTCCAGGGTCTGGGCGCCGGGGGTGCAATACCCTTAAGCGCTCATGTCGGTTTCGTCTGCCGCCCGCCTCTGGCCCGGCTCCTAGTGACGGGTGCTGTGAACGTGCGATCGTGCTTGCGGTTGAAGAGTTCAAAGGCTACCGCTGGGGATAACACGCCCGGGGAATTTAGAAACCCCCCCCTCCGCTACAATCTCTGCTTCTGCCGGACTCGGAGGGGAGCCGCCCCGGGGGCGACCGCTCCCTCTCCTCTTCCGCGGCGTGCCGCGCGCTTCGCCGTCAGCAGCGGAGCGAACCTTTTTCTCGGTCCGCAGCTCTTCAGGCGTAGGCGGGCAGCGCTAACAGGGTACACTGGGGACCACTCGACCGCAACCGCTCCTCCGACCGACGAGCATACCTACCGCGGATACGCCACGGTGGGTCTAAGCCTCGTCGCCGCCGCGAGGAGCAGGCGGGAGCCGTCCCTTTTCGTGCTGCGGAAATAAACCGTGGACACAGAGGTGTGTCTGCGCTCTCCGACCGGGCGGGGGGCGATTGGACTTGCCCGAGGGACACTAGGCGAGGCGCTGCCGCGGGAGCCGGAGCTCCGCGCTGGACGCTGCCGCCGCCGCCGCCGCCCCCCACCCACGGTACGGTGGAGTACGCCCGTTCCATACGCTTCGTAGCAAACCTCAGCCGAAGCAGAGAGTCCTACCGCTGTGGCAGGAGCGGGGCCGTGCGAGGACCACACTGGCACCGCGCTACACAACCTTAGGCAGAGGACCACAGCCGCTCACGGGGAGCGGGGGATTGATGCGCGACCAAGACTGAGGCTAAGGAACGCTTTACCATAAACCGGCCGGGGCCAATACCCCTGACCGAGCAAAGTGCCCTGCCCCGCCGGATCGCGCTGTGTCAGATCGATCAAAAGAGCGGAGAGCCGAGACTCTACCGCTGGGAGTTTGTGGAGAACGGCCTGGCTTGCGTCCCGTCCTCCCGCCCTCGACCTCACATGGCTAGCCTCACCCGCCGGGAGCCACCCCATTGGGGACCGTAGGGCGGAGAAGGGGTCTCCGCGTCCGGAATTTACTTGTGGAGAACGGCCTGGCTTACGTCCCGTCCTCCCGCCCTCGACCTCACATGGCTAGCCTCACCCGCCGGGCGCCACCCCATTGGGGACCGTAGGGCGGAGAAGGGGTCTCCGCGTCCGGAATTTACTTGTGGAGAACGGCCTGGCTTACGTCCCGTCCTCCCGCCCTCGACCTCACACGGCTAGCCTCACCCGCCGGGCGCCACCCCATTGGGGACCGTAGGGCGGAGAAGGGGTCTCCGCGTCCGGAATTTACTTGTGGAGAACGGCCTGGCTTACGTCCCGTCCTCCCGCCCTCGACCTCACATGGCTAGCCTCACCCGCCGGGCGCCACCCCATTGGGGACCGTAGGGCGGAGAAGGGGTCTCCGCGTACGGAATTTCTTGTGGAGAACGGCCTGGCTTACGTCCCGTCCTCCCATGGCTAGCCTCACCCGCCGGGCGCCACCCCATTGGGGACCGTAGGGCGGAGAAGGGGTCTCCGCGTCCGGAATTTCTTGTGGAGAACGGCCTGGCTTACGTCCCGTCCTCCCGCCCTCGACCTCACATGGCTAGCCTACCCCGCCGGGCGCCGCTCCATTGGGGATACGGTACGGCAAAGCGCGACGCCGCACGATGCCAACACTTTGTGCAAAAACCTGGCAGAGTCGACCAAAACCTCGCTTCTTTGACCGGTATTTTTGATGCTTTTCTCTGCCGCCGAAGGTGCACTGAGGGTCGGATCGCCCAAAATTTTTACCGGTCGTTTTGGTCTGCGGTTCTTCCGAGAGGTGCCCGCCTGACAGTTCTTTTTCAGCAGCCTCCGAAAGGCCATCCAGCGGGCAAGCCAGGGGTTGGCAGCCGCCGGCGGTGAGCCTTCCCCGGCCGGGGCAGACGGCTCCGACCGCAAAATTTTTTCGACTTTCGCCGAGGCCAAAACCCCATGCACTTTTAAAGCCTGCCCGCAGCGCCGTCTCCTGTCAGACGTCCCTTGCCGCCTGCGGTGGTCCTCGCCCGGCAGAGAGAAGCCGGAGTCGCCCCCTCTCCGGTTCTTTTTCACCATTCCGGAGCTCTGAAATCTGCCGGACACCGAGTGACCGAGGACGCTTCCAGGAGGGCGGCAGCGAGAGGCAGAGTGCCACCGGTCGGGTCGCCGGTTCTCCCACACTTTGAAAATTTTTCGCTTGTTCTGGTGGGATGGAGAGAGAGCGTGGCTTATGCGCCCTCTGCCCCGCGGTCCGCCCTGGCTGGCCTTACGCCGGTGGTTCGCCAGGCCACCGGCACCTTGTACGGCGGGGACGGCGTGGCTTATGCGCCCGTCAACCCACCTACTCGCCCCGGCTAGCCTTTTACCCGGAGGGCGCCACGCTCCGGGTACCAGTGAGCGGCACGAACCCAGTCATACCATGCCGCTCACCTCGCGCCCTCTCCGGCCTCCGCCGCGGAGACCTCCCGCTAGGACCTGCGGGGGGCGATTTCTGCCAAAATCTACAAAGTCCCCGATGGTTAAGGACGTAGACTGTTGAGCGGGACCTACACACTCTTGTAGCCGATGGGGCTCGCCATTTCCCGCAGAAAATGGACCACCTCCCGCAGAGGAAC
The DNA here is from genome assembly GCF_040894005.1 of Engystomops pustulosus. Classification (NCBI taxonomy): domain Eukaryota; kingdom Metazoa; phylum Chordata; class Amphibia; order Anura; family Leptodactylidae; genus Engystomops; species Engystomops pustulosus. The sequence continues at coordinate 8,070 of NW_027285406.1, read as the reverse complement.
ATGAAATGCCCCTTCCCGCGGGACCCGAAGGACCGCTCTGTCCGAGCAGGCCTCCAGGACCACGGCACGCAAAAGCGACTCAGTCCCGCTGGCATTACGGATCTGACTTTGTGCAAAAACCAGGCAGAGTCGACCAAAACCTCCCTTCTTTGACCGGTGTTTTTGTTGCTTTTCTCTGCCGCCGAAGGTGCACTGAGGGTCGGATCGCCCAAAATTTTTACCGGTCGTTTTGGTCTGCGGTTCTTCCGAGAGGTGCCCGCCTGACAGTTCTTTTTCAGCAGCCTCCGAAAGGGCATCCAGCGGGCAAGCCAGGGGTTGGCAGCCGCCGGCGGTGAGCCTTCCCCGGCCGGGGCAGACAGCTCCGACCGCAAATTTTTTTCGACTTTCGCCGAGGCCAAAACCCCATGCACTTTTAAAGCCTGCCCGCAGCGCCGTCTCCTGGCAGACGTCCCTTGCCGCCTGCGGTGGTCCTCGCCCGGCAGAGAGAAGCCGGTTTCGCCCTCTCACCGGTTCTTTTTCACCATTCCGGAGCTCTGAAATCTGCCGGACACCGAGTGACCGAGGACGCTTCCAGGAGGGCGGCAGCGAGAGGCAGAGTGCCACCGGTCGGGTCCCCGGTTCTCCCACACTTTGAAAATTTTTCGCTTGTTCTGGTGGGATGGAGAGAGAGCGTGGCTTATGCGCCCTCTGCCCCGCGGTACGCCCTTGGCTAGCCTTACGCCGGTGGTTCGCCAGGCCACCGGCACCTTGTACAGCGGGGACGGCGTGGCTTATGCGCCCTCTGCCCCGCGGTCCGCCCTGTCTAGCCTTACGCCGGTGGTTCGCCAGGCCACCGGCACCTTGTACGGCGGGGACGGCGTGGCTTATGCGCCCGTCAACCCACCTGCTCGCCCCGGCTAGCCTTTTACCCGGAGGGCGCCACGCTCCGGGTAGCAGTGAGCGGCACGAGCCCAGTCATACCATGCCGCTCACCTCGCACCTTTTCCGGCCTCCGCCGCGGAGACCTCCCGCTAGGACATGCGGGGGGCGATCTTGACCAAAATCTACAAAGTCCCCGATGGTTAAGGACGTAGACTGTTGAGCGGGACCTACACACTCTTGCAGCCGAAGGGGCTCGCCATTTCCCGCAGAAAATGGACCACCTCCCGCAGAGGAACATGAAATGCCCCTTCCCGCGGGACCCGAAAGGACCGCCCTGTCCGAGCAGGCCTCCAGGACCACGGCACGCAAAAGCGACTCAGTCCCGCTGGCATTACGGATCTGACTTAGTGCAAAAACCTGGCAGAGTCGACCAAAACTCCCCTTCTCTGACCGGTATTTTTGTTGCTTTTCTCTGCCGCCGAAGGTGCACTACGGGTCGGATCGCCCAAAATTTTTACCGGTCGTTTTGGTCTGCGGTTCTTCCGAGAGGTGCCCGCCTGACAGTTCTTTTTCAGAAGCCTCCGAAAGGCCATCCAGCGGGCAAGCCATGAGTTGGCAGCCGCCGGCGGTGAGCCTTCCCCGGCCGGGGCAGACAGCTCCGACCGCATAATTTTTTCGACTTTTGCCGAGGCCAAAACCCCATGCACTTTTAAAGCCTGCCCGCAGCGCCGTCTCCTGTCAGACGTCCCCGCCGCCTGCGGTGGTCCTCGCCCGGCAGAGAGAAGCCGGAGTCGCCCTCTCTCCGGTTCTTTTTCACCATTCCGGAGGTCTGAAATCTGCCGTACTCCGAGTGACCGAGGACGCTTCCAGGAGGACGGCAGCGAGAGGCAGAGTGCCACCGGTCGGGAAGCCGGTTCTCCCACACTTTGAAAATTTTTCGCTTGTGCTGGTGGGATGGAGAGAGAGCGTGGCTTATGCGCCCTCTGCCCCGCGGTACGCCCTTGGCTAGCCTTACGCCGGTGGTTCGCCAGGCCACCGGCACCTTGTACGGCGGGGACGGCGTGGCTTATGCGCCCGTCAACCCACCTACTCGCCCCGGCTAGCCTTTTACCCGGAGGGCGCCACGCTCCGGGTAGCAGTGAGCGGCACGAGCCCAGTCATACCATGCCGCTCACCTCGCACCTTTTCCGGCCTCCGCCGCGGAGACCTCCCGCTAGGACATGCGGGGGGCGATCTTGACCAAAATCTACAAAGTCCCCGATGGTTAAGGACGTAGACTGTTGAGCGGGACCTACACACTCTTGCAGCCGAAGGGGCTCGCCATTTCCCGCAGAAAATGGACCACCTCCCGCAGAGGAACATGAAATGCCCCTTCCCGCGGGACCCGAAGGACCACTCTGTCCGAGCAGGCTTCCAGGACCACGGCACGCAAGAGCGACTCAGTCCCGCTGGCATTACGGATCTGACTTAGTGCAAAAACCTGGCAGAGTCGACCAAAACTCCCCTTCTCTGACCGGTATTTTTGTTGCTTTTCTCTGCCGCCGAAGGTGCACTACGGGTCGGATCGCCCAAAATTTTTACCGGTCGTTTTGGTCTGCGGTTCTTCCGAGAGGTGCCCGCCTGACAGTTCTTTTTCAGCAGCCTCCGAAAGGCCATCCAGCGGGCAAGCCAGGGGTTGGCAGCCGCCGGCGGTGAGCCTTCCCCGGCCGGGGCAGACAGCTCCGACCGCATAATTTTTTCGACTTTCGCCGAGGCCAAAACCCCTTGCACTTTTAAAGCCTGCCCGCAGCGCCGTCTCCTGTCAGACGTCCCCGCCGCCTGCGGTGGTCCTCGCCCGGCAGAGAGAAGCCGGAGTCGCCCTCTCTCCGGTTCTTTTTCACCATTCCGGAGCTCTTAAATCTGCCATACTCCGAGTGACCGAGGACGCTTCCAGGAGGGCGGCAGCGAGAGGCAGAGTGCAACTGGTCGGGAAGCCGGTTCTCCCACACTTTGAAAATTTTTCGCTTGTGCTGGTGGGATGGAGAGAGAGCGTGGCTTATGCGCCCTCTGCCCCGCGGTACGCCCTTGGCTAGCCTTACGCCGGTGGTTCGCCAGGCCACCGGCACCTTGTACGGCGGGGACGGCGTTGCTTATGCGCCCGTCATCCCACCTACTCGCCCCGGCTAGCCTTTTACCCGGAGGGCGCCACGCTCCGGGTAGCAGTGAGCGGCACGAGCCCAGTCATACCATGCCGCTCACCTCGCACCTTTTCCGGCCTCCGCCGCGGAGACCTCCCGCTAGGACATGCGGGGGGCGATCTTGACCAAAATCTACAAAGTCCCCGATGGTTAAGGACGTAGACTGTTGAGCGGGACCTACACACTCTTGCAGCCGAAGGGGCTCGCCATTTCCCGCAGAAAATGGACCACCTCCCGCAGAGGAACATGAAATGCCCCTTCCCCGCGGGACCCGAAGGACCACTCTGTCCGAGCAGGCTTCCAGGACCACGGCACGCAGAGCGACTCAGTCCCGCTGGCATTACGGATCTGACTTAGTGCAAAAACCTGGCAGAGTCGACCAAAACTCCCCTTCTCTGACCGGTATTTTGTTGCTTTTCTCTGCCGCCGAAGGTGCACTACGGGTCGGATCGCCCAAAATTTTTACCGGTCGTTTTGGTCTGCGGTTCTTCCGAGAGGTGCCCGCCTGACAGTTCTTTTCAGCAGCCTCCGAAAGGCCATCCAGCGGGCAAGCCAGGGGGTTGGCAGCCGCCGGCGGTGAGCCTCCCCGGCCGGGGCAGACAGCTCCGACCGCATAATTTTTTCGACTTTCGCCGAGGCCAAAACCCCATGCACTTTTAAAGCCTGCCCGCAGCGCCGTCTCCTGTCAGACGTCCCCGCCGCCTGCGGTGGTCCTCGCCCGGCAGAGAGAAGCCGGAGTCGCCCTCTCTCCGGTTCTTTTTCACCATTCCGGAGCTCTTAAATCTGCCATACTCCGAGTGACCGAGGACGCTTCCAGGAGGGCGGCAGCGAGAGGCAGAGTGCAACCGGTCGGGAAGCCGGTTCTCCCACACTTTGAAAATTTTTCGCTTGTGCTGGTGGGATGGAGAGAGAGCGTGGCTTATGCGCCCTCTGCCCCGCGGTACGCCCTTGGCTAGCCTTACGCCGGTGGTTCGCCAGGCCACCGGCACCTTGTACGGCGGGGACGGCGTTGCTTATGCGCCCGTCATCCCACCTACCTCGCCCCGGCTAGCCTTTTACCCGGAGGGCGCCACGCTCCGGGTAGCAGTGAGCGGCACGAGCCCAGTCATACCATGCCGCTCACCTCGCACCTTTTCCGGCCTCCGCCGCGGAGACCTCACGCTCTGTTCTGCGGAGAGCGATTTTGGGCAAAATCTACAAAGTCCCCCGATGGTTAAGGACGTAGACTGTTCAGCGGGACCTACACACTCTTGTAGCCGAAGGGGCTCGCCATTTCCCGCAGAAAATGGATCACCTCCCGCAGAGGAACATGAAATGCCCCTTCCCGCGGGACCCGCAGGACCGCTCTGTCCGAGCAGGCCTCCAGGACCACGGCACGCAAAGCGACTCAGTCCCGCTGGCATTACGGATCTGACTTAGTGCAAAAACCTGGCAGAGTCGACCAAACTCCCCTTCTCTGACCGGTATTTTTGTTGCTTTTCTCTGCCGCCGAAGGTGCACTACGGGTCGGATCGCCCAAAATTTTTACCGGTCGTTTTGGTCTGCGTTCTTCCGAGAGGTGCCCGCCTGACAGTTCTTTTTCAGAAGCCTCCGAAGGGCATCCAGCGGGCAAGCCAGGGGTTGGCAGCCGCCGGCGGTGAGCCTTCCCCGGCCGGGGCAGACAGCTCCGACCGCATAATTTTTTCGACTTTGCCGAGGCCAAAAACCCCATGCACTTTTAAAGCCTGCCCGCAGCGCCGTCTCCTGTCAGACGTCCCCGCCGCCTGCGGTGGTCCTCGCCCGGCAGAGAGAAGCCGGAGTCGCCCTCTCTCCGGTTCTTTTTCACCATTCCGGAGCTCTTAAATCTGCCGTACTCCGAGTGACCGAGGACGCTTCCAGGAGGGCGGCAGCGAGAGGCAGAGTGCCACCGGTCGGGAAGCCGGTTCTCCCACACTTTGAAAATATTTCGCTTGTGCTGGTGGGATGGAGAGAGAGCGTGGGCTTATGCGCCCTCTGCCCCGCGGTCCGCCCTGGCTAGCCTTACGCCGGTGGTTCGCCAGGCCACCGGCACCTTGTACGGCGGGGACGGCGTTGCTTATGCGCCCGTCATCCCACCTACTCGCCCCGGCTAGCCTTTTACCCGGAGGGCGCCACGCTCCGGGTAGCAGTGAGCGGCACGAGCCCAGTCATACCATGCCGCTCACCTCGCACCTTTTCCGGCCTCCGCCGCGGAGACCTCACGCTCTGTTCTGCGGAGAGCGATTTTGGGCAAAATCTACAAAGTCCCCGATGGTTAAGGACGTAGACTGTTGAGCGGGACCTACACACTCTTGTAGCCGAAGGGGCTCGCCATTTCCCGCAGAAAATGGATCACCTCCGCAGAGGAACATGAAATGCCCCTTCCCGCGGGACCCGAAGGACCGCTCTGTCCGAGCAGGCCTCCAGGACCACGGCACGCAAAAGCGACTCAGTCCCGCTGGCATTACGGATCTGACTTAGTGCAAAAACCTGGCAGAGTCGACCAAACTCCCCTTCTCTGACCGGTATTTTTGCTGCTTTTCTCTGCCGCCGAAGGTGCACTACGTGTCGGATCGCCCAAAATTTTTACCGGTCGTTTGGTCTGCGGTTCTTCCGAGAGGTGCCCGCCTGACAGTTCTTTTTCAGCAGCCTCCGAAAGGGCATCCAGCGGGCAAGCCAGGGGTTGGCAGCCGCCGGCGGTGAGCCTTCCCCGGCCGGGGCAGACAGCTCCGACCGCATAATTTTTCGAACTTCTCCGAGGTCAAAATCCCAGGCACTCCGACGGAAGGTCCCGCCGCGCGTCTCCCGTCTGACGTCCCCGCCGCTCGCGGTGGTCCTCGCCCGGCAGGGAGCTGCCGGATTCGCCCTCTTACCGGTTCTTTTTCACCTTTCCGGAGCTCTGATATCTGCCGCACACACAGTGACCGAGGACGCTTCCAGGAGGGCGGCAGCGAGAGGCAGAGTGCCACCGGGCGGGTCCTCGGTTCTCCCACACTTAGAAAATTTTTGCGCTTGTGCTGGTGCGAGGACGTAGGTCTTTCGACCGGGGCAAGCCTGGAGGGCGGTAGCCGGGATTGGCGCCCTATTCCCGGGCTAGCTCTCGGAGGCTTCACCCGGTTGGAGGTTGGAGCTCCGACTTCCATGGGCATGTTTCCTCACCGGGACCTACGACCAAGTGTGGCCGAGGGACAGTGACACATTCCCGGGTAGCCTGAGTGGCTGCTCCCGCTGAGCTACTTCCATGGGCACTATTCCTCCCCGGGACTTGCCGCCAAGTCTTGGCCGGGGGAACAGTGACACATTCCCGGGGTAGCCTGAGTGGCTGCTCCCGCTGAGCTACTTCCATGGGCACTATTCCTCCCCGGGACTTGCCGCCAAGTCTTGGCCGGGGGACAGTGACACATTCCCGGGTAGCCTGAGTGGCTGCTCCGCTGAGCTCTCACTTCCATGGGCATGTTCCTCACCGGGACATACTACCAAGTGTGGCCGGGTTTCGAGCTCCAAACTCGGCTTGCACTTGGTCGCTTGGGGGGTCCCTCCGCTCCGGGAAGGGCGCCCTCCAGCGGGCAGACGAGGGTACTTCTAGTCTGCCCGAGCTCCATGGGGCCCCTCTCGCCCCTAGGCTCCCCGCCCAGGGTTCCAGGGTCCCGGATACAGCCACCCTGTCGAGTTCGGTATAGGGTACCGGGCCTGGCTGGAATCACGCCGGGATCGGTGAGACCTCCTCGGCCGCGGCTCAGCCTCCAAACTCCCTTTCGCGGTTCTCTTCCCTTCAACTTCCATGGGCATGTTCCACACCGGGACCTCCGACCAAGTGTGGCCGGGGAACAGTCGCCCATGCCCGGGTAGCCTCAGCAAGTGCTCCCGCTGAGGTCAACTTGGAGGTTGGAGCTCCGACTTCCATGGGCACTGTTCCTCCCCGGGACCTGCCGCCAAGTCTGGCCGGGGGACAGTGACACATTCCCGGGTAGCTTGAGCGGCTTCTCCCGCTGAACTCTTACTTCCATGGGCATGTTCCTCATCAGGAACCAACGACCAAGTGTGGCCCAGGGACAGTGACACATTCCCGGGTAGCCTCAGCAGCTGCTCCCGCTGAGCTACTTCCATGGGCACTATTCCTCCCCGGGACTTGCCGCCAAGTCTTGGCCGGGGGACAGTGACACATTGCCGGGTAGCCTGAGTGGCTGCTCCCGCTGAGCTCTTACTTCCATGGGCATGTTCCTCACCGGGACCAACTACCAAGTGTGGCCGGGTTTCGAGCTCCAAACTCGGCTTGCACTTGGTCGCTTGGGGGGTCCCCTCCGCTCCGGGAAGGGCGCCCTCCAGCGGGCAGACGAGGGTACTTCTAGTCTGCCCGAGCTCCATGGGGCCCCTCTCGCCCCTAGGCTCCCCGCCCAGGGTTCCAGGGTCCCGGATACAGCCACCCTGTCGAGTTCGGTATAGGGTACCGGGCCTGGCTGGAATCACGCCGGGATCGGTGAGACCTCCTCGGCCGCGGCTCAGCCTCCAGACTCCCTTTCGCGGTTCTCTTCCCTTCAACTTCCATGGGCATGTTCCACACCGGGACCTCCGACCAAGTGTGGCCGGGGAACAGTCGCCCATGCCCGGGTAGCCTCAGCAAGTGCTCCCGCTGAGGTCAACTTGGAGGTTGGAGCTCCGACTTCCATGGCACTGTTCCTCCCCCGGGACCTGCCGCCAAGTCTGGCCGGGGGGACAGTGACACATTCCCGGGTAGCTTGAGCGGCTTCTCCCGCTGAACTCTTACTTCCATGGGCATGTTCCTCATCAGGAACCAACGACCAAGTGTGGCCCAGGGACAGTGACACATTCCCGGGTAGCCTCAGCAGCTGCTCCCGCTGAGCTACTTCCATGAGCACTATTCCTCCCGGGACCTGCCGCCAAGTCTGGCCGGGGGACAGTGACACATTCCCGGGTAGCCTCAGCAGCTGCTCCGCTGAGCTACTTCCATGGGCACTATTCCTCCCCGGGACTTGCCGCCAAGTCCTTGGGCCGGGGGACAGTGGACACATTGCCG
>NW_027285405.1:0-54124 GCF_040894005.1 Engystomops pustulosus | reverse complement strand
CCCTGTAGTATATAGCCTGCCATCCCCCTAGTATATAGCCTGCAGCCCCTGCCCCCAATATAATGCCTGTAAGAAAAAAACAAATAGTGTACTCTCCTTCTGATGCCCCTCAGCAGGTCATTTTCTATACAGCGATGCTCCGACATTGGCTCCGTGACCTTGTGCGGTCCGTCACAGGCACGATGACGTCCACTGCTCGCTGACATCGTAGTGTCTGCCGTTACTGTTGCACATAGTAGAATGTCAGCGAGCGGCTGACAGCACGATCCAAGCCACGGACAGCGCGGGGACATGGAGCCAATGCCGGAGCATCGCTGTATAGAAGAGGCGTCGGAAGGTGAGCAGACTGTTTGTTTTTTCTCTTGCCTTGAGTATAAGCCAAGGTTAGCTTTTTCAGCACATTTTTTTCTACTGAAAAAATCGGCTTACACTTGAGTATATACGGTACTAATTGTCTATGGGGCAGTGCGTTTGTTAAAGCTGTTCTTTCTACACTTACCTCTTTCCCTATCTAACACCGTCAGTTATCCTTTGACGTTAACAGTGGTCACAGCATCCCATTCTAGAAGGAATCACCACTACTATGATATACACTTCTTCTCCTGATGGCAGACTTCCATTTTACATTAATCACCAGCATTGTGAATAGTATTAGAGCTATAAGGGCCAGACATGCTATGTATAAACAGCTAAAATATCTCAATGCTGATGTGTTTTTCTAGCAAGAGACAAGTTTAAACACACAAGAGACGGAGAGAGAGTGTCAGTCTGGTCCGTCCTTTTGGTCGCTGGCTCTGGAGCCTTATGCCGCAGTTTCTATCTTATTTAACACCCATGATGTCAATATCCATATATTCAGAGGTATCGATGGGACGGTGCCTGCTACTAGAGGTCACCATCCGAGATAGAAGACTCCGGCTCATTAGCATTTATGGCCCATAGACAGTGATTGAAAGGACTTAGATTTTTAATGAAGTGAAGGCTTATCTGTTCACATCTATTTCTGTCATCATGGCTGGGGACTTTATTGCCACCACTACCATCAGGGACTATAAGGTCCTCAATAATATTATTCAGCAGTGTGCTTGGATGTTTTTGTACAGGGTGATAGGAGTCCGAATTTCACTGTGCAGGACGCAGCAGTAGGTTAGATCTGGCTCTGGTGTGTCCTACTGAAGCCATTGGTATAAGAAGGGAAAAGCAGTCCTATATTCAGGTCACTTGGCCTTATACTTTTCATGGTTGCCAATAAGTATACTGAGGCAGATAGAGGACTATGGAGACTAAATTATAGTCTACTAGAAGATAGCTCAGTTAAAGAATATGTTTACTCTTTCTTCCAAAATGAACTTGACAGAGTGGATTTTTACAACAACTTGGCTGACCGGTGGGAGGACGTCAAGGAGGAGACCTGGTCCCTCTTACAGAAACTGTCAATTAAGAAAGGGAAAAGTATGTACAGCCAGTATCTGAGACTGTATAAAGAATTGTAGTCACTCTATTCAGATGGTGGTGATGACCAATAAAGGATTGACCAGCTACAATCTGACATAAGTCAGTATCAGTACAGTAGTTACTCCTACCTGGATGTTGAAAGTGATTATGGGACTCTAGATGTTCCTGATCATTTTGAGAATTCCCAGGAGCGTGTGGAGAAAAAACTGATCGCAGGTCTCACTCCCATGGTGTTCTAAAAAAGTCTCAGGAGGGTATCCTAGGAGTGGTGATATTGTACTATACTGACTTGTTTCAGAAGAAAGATTTATAAAGTGACCCAATTCTTGGAGGTAACTCCAAGCCCTGATACTAGAGAATCTGACTTTTCCACTTTGACAGCAGAAATAGTGGTGGAGGAGATTAAAGAGACTACTGATAATTTAAATCTGAAGAAGACACCAGTCCAGATGGTATAACCCTATATATATAGAATTGTATAAGAAGTTTGGACATCTCTTAGTTCCAATTTTCGTGGATGTTTACAGAAATTGTCTAGAGAAAATCCCCAATGCCTTCATCCATGAGGGTCTCATGGCTAATTCTGCTGTCTAAAAGTAAAGAGCCTAGGAGCCTAGCGACAACAAGAACTGGAGGCTAATTGCCCTCTTGAATGTTGAGATTTTGGGAAAAATTCTGTTTTATAGATCAGTCTGTATGTCCCCGAAACTGTTGGCAGGCTGTCAGTATGGCTTAGTAAAAGTACGGAACATCTCTGAAGCAGTCATCTCTATAAGGGAGATGTCTCAGAGATGAGGTGTGGGAGATATGTTGTGGGTCTGGACCAGGCTAGAGCCTTTGACCGAGTTGATCATGAGTATCTAAGGGGAACTTTATCAAAGTACGGTATTCCGTGACAATTTGTGGATTGGCTGAGGACTTTGTATGCAGAGGCTAATAGCTTTCCTCTGATCAGTGGTTGGCAGGGGCACACTTTAAGGGTAGAGACGGGGTGTGTTGCCCCTGGATGTTGTTGCTTACGCAGAATTGACGGTTGTGATATTTGAGCCTTGTTAGGTGGGTCTCTGGTCAACCTGGAGAAGAGTCAAGCTTTCTGGACATTGGATACTATTCCTGTCTTTGAATGTGGCCGATCGCATGTGTCCCTTAGGGGTGAAACAGAGGAGACAATGTTCCATTTTATCCCCGAGTGCTTGGGTGGATGTAATATCTGGCGTGACATATAAACCAAGCTTAGGGGTCCATACAGTACACGGAAATCCTCAACAGCGTGAAATCTTATGTAAGCAACATCAACTGGGAGACCACGCATATGGTAATTCAAGTCATCAATTATTACCATTGGCAAACCAGGAGTAGGGTATCCATACATGGTGAGGCCTTCCATCATAATAAATCCATAAGCCTCATCATTTCAGAACTCAGGTGGATCAGGTCATAAGAAGTCAAGAGAATATACAAGGAAGAGAATATACAAATATGGAAGAACATTTATCCAGACTGATCTACATTATAAATGTGATTGCATTGGTTTTCTTATGAACATGTATGATTTATACAGAATGACTTCTGATTTTGATTTATTTGATAAAAAAACTATTTCTGTATTTCTGTTTTTTTTTATATTAATAACAATTGCCCCAATGAACAAGAATATAGTTACTTTAACCCCTTAACGCATAAAGACATTCCTGAACGTCCTGATGCATAGAGGGGAGTACGAAGCTGGCTCACAGGCATGTTTTAGACTATCTATTACAATGTGCTATTTGCACATTGTAATAGATGATGTGCAAAATCCCTATATACTGCCATACTGTATTAAGGCAGTATATGGTAGGATCAAATAGCCAACCTATTGTTATAACCCCCTTTCCCTGGAAATCATATAAATATAAATTAACAGTAAAAATCATAAACACATTAGGCATCACCACGTCCAAAAATGCCCGATCTATCAAAATATAATAACGTTTTTTCAATGCTTTTAATCCTGTAACGGAAAATAGCACCCGAAGATGGCAATTATTCAATAAAAAGTGATCAAAAGGTCGCTTTGAAAACCACATACAAAAAATGACACCACATACAGCTCCATACACCAAAGTATGAAAAAGTTATTAGCGTCGGAAGACGGCAAAATTAAGAATTTTTTTTTTTACAGAAGGTTTACATTTTTGTAAATGTATGAAAACATTGGGGCAGATTTACTTACCCGGGTCCTGTCGCGATCCAGCGGCGCGTTCTCTGTGGAGGATTCGGGTCTTCCGTCGATTCACTAAGGTAGTGCGCCCGATGTCCACCAGGTTTCGCTGCTGCGCTGAAGTCCGCTGGAGTTCACTGAAGTTCACGATCCATTGCAGGGTGCAGGTAAATGCGTGTCAAGCGACACTTTTTTTTTAAAATACGGCGGTTTTTCCAAATCTGTTGGGTTTTCTTATGCCCCCCCCCCCTCCCAATTCCCGTCATGTGCATGCCGGCGCCGATGCGCCACAATCCGATCGCGTGCACCAAAAACCCGGGCCAATTCAGGGAAAATCGGCGCAAAACTGTAATATTCGGGTTACCCGATGGAAAAACACAATTCGGGCACTTAGTAAATGACCCCCATTATACCTATACAAACATTGTATCTCTGTGGTCATACTGATCCAAATTATAACATAAACATGACATTTGGGGCGCACAATGAAATACGTAAATTCCAAACCCACAAGAAAATGGCGCAAATGCAGTTTTTCATCATTTTCACTGCATTCAGATTTTTTTTTCCAGCTTCTCAGTACACGCATGGAATATTAAATACCATCACTATGAATTGCAATTTGTTATGCAAAAACAAGCCCTCACACAGCTCTTTACATGGGAATATAAAAAAGTTATAGATTTTTGAAGGTGGGGTGTGAAAAATGAAAACTAAAAAAAACAAAAAAGGGCCTGGGCCTTAAGGGATTAATACTGCCACTATGTAAAATATTTTAACTACTATAATACTGCCCCCTATGTACAACAATATAAGTACAGACAGTCCCTGGTTTAATCAAACAAAGAAGATATAGGAACCAAGGTTGCAGGTCGTAAAACACCTTAAAGATCTTCAAAATTTAAGGCATTATATATTTTGGTTGGGATATAGTTAAGAATATTTCAGTAATAAAAAAACAGCTATTTTCACTACTCTTGGACAGTAGGAGTATAGAAATGCAGGTAATTTCATCGTATGATATTACCATATGAGGACATAGATAAATGAATCAATGGTCCTGTATTATAGCAGCATACTATTATACAACATGCAGCTTGCCCTGTAAAGGGCAATTATTAATTATTTCTGACTAACCCTATCTCCAGTAGCATTCTTTCCCTAGCTGTCCTCTCCATAAGAAGATATAGATGTAATTAGTACTGTCATTTCAGGAATAAACAGATCTTGTCAAAATGGACATGACTGCATTTAAGAAACCCATTGGGGCTCATTTACTAAGGGTCTGTCGGGTGCACTTTTGCTGGGGTTCCCAACGATTTCCGTTTTGCGATGAATTGCCTTGGGAATTTGGCGCACGTGATCGGATTTTGGCGCATCGGCTTGCACGCCACAGAAATCTGGGGGGGCTGGTATGGTTGTCGGACAACCCTACGGATTCGGACAAACCGCAGAATTTAAAACGCGATTGAGTCACAAGATCAAGCACTCACATGCACCAGGAAGAAGCAGGTGAACTCCGGAGGACCTCAGAGCAGAAGTGGGCACATGATCTTCATGAATCGCCCAGGACCCGAATCCTCGTCGGACAAGGCACTGCTGGATCGTGACAGGACCGGGTAAGTAAATATGCCCCATAGATGCAGTTAAAAGTTTGCGGTAAATAGTACTAAGATTGGTATTTTTAGGTATCACTGTATGATGCTGGAAATGAAAGTAGTACAAACGCTTCTTTAAGATATTGCTGCATGATGATGGAACTACAAACTATACTGCAACAGCACCTTTCAGATTTTGTTGCATTTGCAAACTATAATGCAACAGCAGCTTTCACATTTTGATGGAACAGCAAACTTTAATGTGACAGCAACTATCAGATTTTAATGAAAATTAAAACTATACTGATATAGTGCCCCTAAGATATTGATGGGTGATGCAGGAACTGCGACTAATAACATGAGAGCACCTCTCAGATTTTGATGGGACCTCAAACTGTACAGCAACAACACCCTGCACATTTTGATGCAACTGTATACTATAAGGTGACAGTGCCTTTCAGATGTTGATGAAACTGCAAACTATAATGCAACAGCACCTTTTTGATTTTAATGGAATGGCAAACTATACAGCAACAGTGCCTTTAAGATTTTGATCTACAAACCATAATTTAAGATATTGCTGAATGCCAAATCATTCTGATACCCTGTTTCTGCATCACCACAGCTTATAAGAAGCTAAATACAGTTCTTCACAGTGCCCTAAAAAATATTTCAGATTTCCACATTTCCCTATTCACAGCAGCCTCCTGTCCCTACTGAAGTGCCCTGAAAAGGGCAATTATTGGTATTTCAGAAGTCCCTGCCTGGCTGATCCTATTAAAAGCAGCAACTTCTTCCTGGCTCTGTCTCATGTGTCTCATGGCATCTGGACCCTGCTGTTGGAGAGTCACATGTCCCAACTGGCCTATCACAGCCATGCCCACAGAGTACAAGCCTGTGGTTGCTGAGAGGCTGCAAGCTGATTGATAGGCTGCTCAGTAGTCAATCAATCAGCTTGGCACTTTTTCGCAAACACTATTTTGAAGCACAAACAGTAGAAACTGTATGGCTTCTAGGGTCATGTGTATCAAACCTGCCAAATTTGGTACGGACTTGAATTTTGCAGTTCATGCTTGCTCATCACCAAAGATATGGCAAAAACAAACAATATGTAGCATGTAACATGCAATTCACTAAGGAGTCTACCACACAGGCTAACAAAAATACATATAAAGACTAAGGTAGGGACCTTGAAAACAAGCAATGTAGAGGAAGCATAATTTGGAAAAACCTCCAAATTTTATTTATATTCAATAAAGTTTGCAAATAAAAAAAATGTAGATACTTAGAATCTTTAAATGAATAGTGAATAAGTAAATACTTCATTAAGTTCAATGGGATATTTGTCTTAATAGTAAAAGGAAATGCCCCAGTTATCAGTCATTTTTACATGATGACAGGTTCCAATAGCCTCTGGCAAGTTAATTTCAAATACTTCTTTGTGGTGCATAATTCCAGTTCTTTTTAATCCATTCTTTAACATTTCCTGACTCCCTGCAAGCAGTGTGGGGGCACGGAGGGCAGCTCAAATGGCACAGGTCATCTTCCCCTCAATTTCTCCTCCCCTCACGCTTATATAAGTTCACCACCACAAGCAATTTTTATCTCATATAGATTGTGAGCCCCATGGGTAGGGTCTTCTTTCCCTTGTCTCCTGATCACTGTAGTTTTGTATTTATTTTTGTCTTAATGTATGTAAACCCCTTACTAATTGTCCAGCGCCAGGTAATTAATGGTTCTCTATTAATAAATTAAAATAATAAAACATAATTATAACTTGACCTGCCCCTGCCCGGGACTCGACACACACTGCTGGCAGGGAGCCAGGTGATGTTAAAGGGACAAATAAAAAGTTGTTTAGGTTCACACATTTATTAACCCCTTAACGCTCTGCACCGTAGCTCTACGGCGCAGAGGTATAAGGAGTGTATGAAGAGGGCTCACGGGCTGAGTCCTCTTCATACAAGGGTGGGGGTTTTTGCATATTAAAGCAAACCCCCACCGCTAATAAGCACCGACCGCGGATATCAACCCTTTCATAGCCGCCGGCAAAGTCGCCGGCGGCGTTTAAAAGACGGCGGCGCGTGGGCGCCACCATCTTTGTTACGATCGCCGAGCCCCTGAACATCATCGGGGGGCGGCGTTTGGTTGCCATGGTAGCCTTGGGTCTTCGTTTGACACGAGGCTACATGACTTCTGCAGATTCGTTACAATGAGCCAGTGGCTCATTGTAATGAATGTGCTGCAAAAATGCCATATATTGCAATACTGTAGTATTGCAGTATATGGTAGGAGCGATCTGACCATCTAGGGTTAATGTACCCTAGATGTTCTAAGAAATAGTGGGGAAAAAAAAAAAAAAAAAAAGATTAAAAAATAAAAAAAATGTATAAAATATTAAAAATTCAAATCACCCCCTTTCCCTAGAACTGATATAAAACATAATAAACAGTAAAAATCACAAACATATTAGGTATCGCCGCGTCCCAAAATGTCCGATCTATCAAAATATAAAAACGGTTACGGCCGGCGGTGACCTCCGATGCGGGAAATGGCGGCCAAATGTCCAAAATGCGACTTTTACACCTTTTTACATAACATAAAAAATGAAATAAAAAATGATCAAAATGTTGCACAGACCTCAGAATGGTAGCAATGAAAACGTAGCTAGTATATACTTAGATCTGTATCCAAAAACTAAATTTTGTGAAGTTTATTCTGTAGCTGAATGCAACGTTTTGGTGTTAAAGTATGACTTTATCACCGAAGTGTTGCATCCAGCCATGGAGCCACAGAATCAACTTCACCAATTTTTCAGATTATTGTAAAAAGAAACTGTAGCAAAATGAAACCACATTTTCTTCAATCTTTTCTGCAACTTGGTGCTTCCTCGAATTAATATTGGTATGTCAAAAATATGGCACATGGCATAAATCAAAAGAAATCCATTCATCCACTGCGGCTCATTTTTCTTATAAATAATTATAATGGGTAAAATAAAATAAAGGAGATTGAGACAGAGTAGTGACAGAAGAGTCCTCACAGCATTGACATGAGCTTCCGCAGACTCAGCTCTTAATTTGGTGGCATTATTTTGCATTCGCCTAACATGCTTGTGTAGGGAGACAATGGTGACCAGAAGGGACATCAAAAATATTAAAAAACAAAAAGAAAAAAAGGCATAGAAAAATTTTAGGGAGAGAAATCTGTTTAATGGTGAATGGCTTGTTTTAATTTGGCCAGTGGAATTGAAGTCATGTTGGGACAGATCCCAGGCTGCAGGACCACTTATGAGTAAAGAAGTGAGGACAGATAGAAGGAGGATCCATGGGAAGATCTTAGGGAACATGCGCTGGATATAGATGTAGAAGTTTTGGTTAAGATTTACAATCTTCAAGCAAAAGTGAACGCCGAGCAACGAAGAGAAGAGCAAAGTGCAAAGGTCTATCGAACGGTATGTCAAATGAATGCACAACCACGCAAAACGGGTAATATCATGTAGCCCATACATCAGTGCAACGCATCTGATGCTAACTTGGTAGGTTCTTTGTAAAAGGCTAAATACACCAAGTCCAGAGATGATCTGATCACTGATATCAAGTCTCTTGTTCTTTATCCAATCCAGAATATTCACTGCTAGTATGCAGATGTATCCAGAAAAACTAAACAGCAAAGAAACACTCTCTACAGCCAGTATGCTGATATTCAAAGCTTTCAACACATTACTTTCCATGTTAGTAGATCACATAGAAAATTAAATTTAGTTGTAAAACCCTTTAAAAAAGTCTCACTAGTAGTGGCTCCGACAGTATGGAAGCACCATATATGTTTGAAATTCAATAATGTAAAGAGGCAAATGTTATTCATTAAAATCTGCCCTTTTAGTCTTTAGATGTGGTCATGTCTGGATGTTTTTTATATCATTTGAATACCATCTGCTAGCAGCACCACATAATGAAAACCAAGGTTTATTTGAAAGAGAACACAAAGCCAAATATGCAAATAACATGGAGGGTTTTGGCTGGCTGTTTGTAAAGACTGTCTACCTTAAAGTAGATTTGTTTAGATCATAATAAAGGGGTTGATTCGGGCTTAGGAAAATCTAGGCACCCGGCCTGCGGGAGCTGTAAAAACAAAAGTTATTTGTACCTCCCCTGTCGCTCCTGTTATCCCTCGCTGCCGCCTATCAGTGCCGTGCTGCTGTCTCTTTATATAGGAAGGGCACGCCCATCAGTTCAGCACCATGCACCTGGCATAGCATGAATCTAATGCTGTACTAGGGGACTGGTTGGGTGGCAGGGCACCTGACTCTGTAAGCAAACAGGGGCATAGCACTGACGGGCAGCGGCATGGGACAACGGGAATGGAGAGGGCATCTATTATTTTCCACAGTTTGGTTTGAACTAGTGATACTCTTATCGAATGACAATTGTGCTGTTTGGTGAGGGAATTTTAAAGAGGACCTGTCACCCTTAAAAACTGCACTAGGAGCTGCTTATTAAAGAAGCCTCCGATAATGCTATCTAACACTGCTGCGTTGTACACTACAAACACTGGACCACTCTTAAAGCGATCTGGGCGTATTCATGGGGGGGGGCAGTTTGAGGCGCTGCCTCTTCCCTGGAGCACCCTGCTTGCTCCCTGCTTGTGTCACGCAGCAGTCACTGCCCACAAACCCACCCCCTCATGAAAACGCAGGACCACTTTGAAAGCAGTCCGGCGTTTGTAGTATACAGCGCAGCAGTGTTAGTTAGCATTATCGGAGGTTTCCGAAAAAAATCTAACAGTGTAACACTGCTGCATCTGTTTTAGCACTAGGAGCTGCTTATACAACGGGTACTTTTCCAACATGATTTCATGGCAGGGAATACAGAACAATGACCTGTATGTGCTGGTATGGGTTGGGATATTGGACAGTACCATGCTTCATTACTCTTACTTAAGCAACATCCAGTCATAATAAAGTAAAAGCCTAAGGCAGGTGTTCATACGGGCTGTGAGTCATTAACCCATTATGTCTCACTTGTCTTCACAATTCCACAATTTTAAATCCTAAATCATTTAAGCGGTTGCCTAATTCCCTGAAAAAAGCCTCTCCTTGGTTCCCATAAACTCCTCCCAGGGTTCTGTGAACTCAAACTGTGATATGTAAAATTGTGGGACCAGAAAAACAAGACTCGGTTTTTAAAATGTTTAATGTTTTATTTTTTAAAAATCTAACTTTAAATCTAACTTTTAAACTTCACATAATAAATTACAGTCTGTAACATAGCTGTCTCCTCCATGGCATCTTCCTGGATTTCGGAGGTGGCTAGGCATTGATGGTTGTTGTCAACACTCAAAGATGGATAAGAAGTATCTTGTTCAGTAAGCCCCAGAACCTCCACCTTTTCATGTCACTTGTACCTGGTCTGGTGACTGTATTCACTGAGTACAACTATTGTAGGGGGCCTTAAACATATTGCCCACTAAAGAGCCTGGTGCACTTGCTCAGTGAATTTGTGGGATTTCCTGGACCATTCAAAGACTGTAAGCTCTTCTGAGCAGGGCCCTGACTACTGCCATTCCATATGACTATGTTTTACTCATTAATATCTTATTTTGTTTGTATTTAACCCCCATGAACTATAATAACTGTTGTTATTAAGACATTGTATTGACCACCACCACTTTTCGTTTTTATGGGATGTTTTTAATACTGATTGTTGATTGCCAGTTTTGTGCACAAATAGAAATAAAGATATACTGTTCAAATATTTACTTTTGATGTACTTAGAATTTTATTGTGGTTCTGTATACTTAAATTTGGTACAGATGCTTTGGCTAGTATAGGGACCTGATGTGAATATGTTGTAAGCGTTATCCTGATTGGTAATACCTGTGATTTATTTGGTTATAGATAACTCTTCAATAAGTATGGATTTCCGTAGTAGGGAATCGAATTGGCTATCAATGGTCACTCAAATTTTTAATTGCGACTCACAGGGTCCCACAACGGGGAATGATGAAACCAAAGATGCTAAGGCCTCCTTAAAAGAACTCTCCAAAAAACGTGTAAAGACTTGGTGGAACAAGGCAGCACTAGAACAATACTTGGCAAAGAATTTAATACCCAGAGGCTTAAGGGTACAGGTTTACCCATCCTTTACTCTGGATGATGAGGTCACTAGAAAAAGATGGGAGGAAGCATGTAATATATGCTCCCGTACCTTTATTGAGATCTTGATTGGTATTGAAAAAAAGAAATTGGAAAATATTGAGCTTGGGATGGCACCCATACAGGAAAAATTAAAATCTTTAATGTCTGCTGACCATCTGAGTAAATTTGAGCAAGACTTAAATGTTGAGTGCTCAAAATGGGAAAAGGATATCCAAACCACTAAAATGAGGAAATTCCAAAGGGATACAATGGATTTCCAAAGACAACAAGCGTACCGTTGGCAACGCTCAACAGCATCAAACTCAATAAGAAGGTCAGAATCTATGACTTCCGTCGACACCGTGGCTTCGGACTCTTCTTTTTCTGGAGCAGAAGGACCCCTTGATCGTAGGATGACACCACACCCGAATCGTGGTACTCCAATAAAACGGAAATACAACAACCAACAAGACACCTCTACTGGGAAGCTGAAGGTAATTAATCTTTCTGATATTACGTTAACGCCAGAGCAATTGTCATTACTATCATTAGGACTTAATTTTAGTCCTGTGGCTGCGTTTGACGATTTTACTGTGATCAAGGATGTTTATTTATTCGCCCGTAAATTGTTGTGGAAGAAACACTTCAGTGTGAATAGGGCTGATAATTCTTGTTCTATTACAGCCCCGGAAGACCTGGAAACACTCGAGATATTAGAATCGTTATTGAGGGAACAAGAACAACCAGGGGTGAGTAACCCAAACAAATTCCCAGATATTAGACCTAAGTCCACCACTTCCCCTCCCCTCTCAATGAGCCCGGAGATAGAAATGTTTGTGAGATTGACTACAGCTGACTTACGCAAATTATCACAAAATCGCAATTATGACAACTTAACCCGTGGTCAAAGACGAGCTCTACATGAGCTAAAAAATATGAAGGAGGTGGTATTCAAACCCGCTGACAAAGGGGGAAATGTGGTGGTATGGCCGATTAAAATGTACGAGGCAGAGGCCTTTAGGCAATTAAAACAATGTGAATGCTATCAACAACTTGCAGGGAATCCCACTGAAATATTCAAAAATGATCTGATACAGATTCTAGATGATGCATTTGATAGACGGATCATACCATTGAGAATCCGTAAAGGCTTAGAGGTGGAGTTTCCTATAATTCCAACCTTATACTTTTTACCAAAAGTACATAAGAATGCCCAAATACCACCAGGGCGCCCCATTGTGTCGGGTTGCGGCAGCTTATGCGAACCAAGCTGCCGATTTGTGGACTTCTACCTACGTCCTTGTGTAGAAGAATTACCCTCCTACATCCGGGACTCTACTGATGTCCTGAGACGATTGGAAAATGTGGTTTTGGAACCAGACATGTTCTTGGTATCCTGCGATGTTGAGGGTTTGTACACATGTATTGGGCATGATTTGGGGATCGCAGCAGTCGAGTTCTTCTTGGGGGTTCGCGATCTGGATACTGATCTTATTGCATTCATAGTGACACTGATGAGGTTCATATTGGACCACAATTACTTTCTTTTCAAAGAAAAATTCTATGTGCAGACGAGGGGGACAGCTATGGGGGCCACCTGTGCCCCCTCATATGCGAATCTCTTTTTAGGGCACTGGGAGAGGAATGAGGTCCAGGAGGCCATGGACAGGGCATCAGGGCAGGTCATCTCATGGATGCGGTTCATTGATGATGTCCTGTTCATATGGCAGGGTTCAAGGGCAGGACTAGATCAATTCTTGCTGAACCTCAATTCAAATAATCTGAATATCCGGCTGACAA
Source organism: Engystomops pustulosus (assembly GCF_040894005.1). Taxonomy (NCBI): domain Eukaryota; kingdom Metazoa; phylum Chordata; class Amphibia; order Anura; family Leptodactylidae; genus Engystomops; species Engystomops pustulosus. The sequence continues at coordinate 40,929 of NW_027285405.1, read as the reverse complement.
ACAACATTAGCCAAGAACGGATGGAATTTTTGGATATTCAGATTGTTGTTCAACCCGATGGCCATCTCAGCACTGCTATTTATCGTAAAGAGACGTCTGTTAATGCTTTGTTACATGCTAGATCATTCCATCCAGCTCATACAGTACGATCCATCCCAACAGGGCAGTTCTTAAGGGCACGACACATCTGCGATACATCAAGAAATTTTGAGGAGGAATCAAGGATCCTCAAGTCACGTTTTAAGCAAAGGGGGTACCGGGATTCGGATATTCAGAAAGGATATCTTCGAGCAAAATCAACAGACCGGGAGTCCTTGCTTATTCAGAACCCAAAACGTACACAAGAGAGCAAGGTAAGGATCATTACCTCGTATAATGCAAAATGGTGTGAAATGAAAACGGTCTTCAAACGATACTGGCCAATTCTATTATCAGATCCGGAAATTAAGAAGCATGTAGCGGATGTACCACAAGTAACTTCCAGACGAGCGGACACCATCGGAGATACTTTGGTAAGAAGCCATTATGTGACCCCAAAATCTAGTAGGTACATTTTCGGATCTAAGGGACCTGACTGGGGATGTTTCCCTTGTGGGCACTGCTCAGTATGTCCACATATTACGAAAAGAAAAACATTTCAAGATTCTGTAGGGCAGCAGAGTTTTAATATTGTTCATTTTGTCAACTGCAGTACCACTGGGGTTGTCTACATCATCTACTGTCCATGTGGGCTGCAATACGTTGGCATGACTACACGTCAATTGAAAACTCGTCTTCAAGAGCATATTGGAGACATCCGTTCAGCAGGTAAACTTTTACCCACAGACCTCGAAAAGATTGCCAAACTTAAACCTGTTCCAAAACATTTTTTTGAACATCACGAGAGTAGATGGCAAGACTTGAGGGCATTCGGTATAGATAAGATTGTTCTGAATGCCCGTGGGGGGGACATCTTCAAGAAACTTGAGAGAATCGAACTAAAATGGATAGTTAAGTTGAATACTACATTTCCAAATGGATTGAATGAAAAACTCTCCTTCTCCCCTTTTATATGACTTTGGCCCTCAGTCGTAAATTTTTAACTGCATGTACATACATCTGCAATAGTGGCTTAGTGTGTGGTAATTTTATATTCAGGTTGTACTTGGTTGACAACTGATTTTGGTTTTGGAGCCTTTTGCTTTTGGAGCCTTTTCTTAATTTTTAATATCTATACTTTTGTTTTCCCTAGGACCCTTATGGGAAAATTGGTCTCATGGGTTTGAATACTCATCTATTCGGATTTGACAAACATCCGCTAATTGAAGTCATCCCACGCATATTGGGTTTGCGTTGGTTCCTCATGGTGGTGTTCCATCCTATATGTCCTTTTGACATAACTTATTTCTATGATCAAATGGGGGGACGTTCTCCTCCTGCTTGCATTATTTCTCTATTATTCAGCGTAATTACATTATATTTATAATAGGCACTATAACATTTATTCATTACACGTATGCACTTTAATGTATATATTTGGACTAATGTCAATTCATATATTAATTTTTATTGACAACACTTTTTCATTGACACGTATGCACTTTAATGTATATATTTGGACTAATGTTAGTTGATATATTAAAAAAATTTTTTTAGCACTTAATTTATTCTTTAATGCCACTTGTCTGATCTATTAGAAAGTCAGCATCGTCCTCACTAGTATTTCTTATTTCCATCCATGTCGTTCTGACAGGTCTTTAAATGCACTTCCATTATGGATTTATCAAAATAGAATGAGACACCTTTTTATTTCACTTACACATACCAGTTTCTATATCTACCTATTTTTTCACACATTTGTTAGTATAAATATAAAAATATTAATACCTTGTAAATACACTATATCATGTTATTCCACAATTTCCATGTACACACCTCATCATGTTACTTCACAATTTCCATGTATAAAGTTGGTTTTTAATCATGGATGATATAGTAAATGATTTATATAATATTGTACTGTTATATGTAATGTGCGGTCTCACTACGTTTTTTCACCTTTAGTGCACAGCACAATCACTTCACGTGTCACGGTTTATTTTTATTTTTATTAAAAAATTTTTTTGCACCTCTTATTTTCAGCACTGTCACCTTTATCACTTTTTTAATAAAGTATAATGAATTGTATTTATGGCACGATAATGCATGTATGAATTATAATGTAACACTATCATGACAATACTTCTGATGGGTATACATAGTTCCATGTTTTTAGCATTATAATGGTATATGACTCCACTGATCTTTTGCTCCGAATCTAGGGCTGCCCTCATTATCGCCCATATTATAGATGGCCGGCGGCAGCGCATTCACGCGGTGCGCATGCGCATCCTGGTGGCGGGTGCGGGACTCCGTACTATGATGACGCGCTAGTGTTGCGCGTCATTCGTCTTGCGGAAGTTCCGGCCCGGCCTCCGGATGTGTGTGTTAATGCCGCTGGGATGCGCACGAGTGGCTACCGGATCCATCCGTATACACCACAGGTCAGTAGGTGTAATCTATTGGCCATTTACAATTACGAGGGCGGTCTTACCTGTATATATCTGCCATGCACGGGCCACATCACAGCACACCCCCTTGAGGAAGCGACGGCGAAACGTGCGTCGGGGTGCTGTGGTGGTGGTCGGGGAGTCTCTCTACTGTGGTATGAATAGATAGTGTGGAATGCCTGGTTTAGGCTCTGAACTCTGGTTATACCGTGATATTTCTCCCTGTTTTACTTGTATGCCTAATATGGCTTAATAACGATCATTGTATTGACCACCACCACTTTTCGTTTTTATGGGATGTTTTTAATACTGATTGTTGATTGCCAGTTTTGTGCACAAATAGAAATAAAGATATACTGTTCAAATATTTACTTTTGATGTACTTAGAATTTTATTGTGGTTCTGTATACTTAAATTTGGTACAGATGCTTTGGCTAGTATAGGGACCTGATGTGAATATGTTGTAAGCGTTATCCTGATTGGTAATACTTGTGATTTATTTGGTTATAGATAACTCTTCAATAAGTATGGATTTCCGTAGTAGGGAATCGAATTGGCTATCAATGGTCACTCAAATTTTTAATTGCGACTCACAGGGTCCCACAACGGGGAATGATGAAACCAAAGATGCTAAGGCCTCCTTAAAAGAACTCTCCAAAAAACGTGTAAAGACTTGGTGGAACAAGGCAGCACTAGAACAATACTTGGCAAAGAATTTAATACCCACAGGCTTAAGGGTACAGGTTTACCCATCCTTTACTCTGGATGATGAGGTCACTAGAAAAAGATGGGAGGAAGCATGTAATATATGCTCCCGTACCTTTATTGAGATCTTGATTGGTATTGAAAAAAAGAAATTGGAAAATATTGAGCTTGGGATGGCACCCATACAGGAAAAATTAAAATCTTTAATGTCTGCTGACCATCTGAGTAAATTTGAGCAAGACTTAAATGTTGAGTGCTCAAAATGGGAAAAGGATATCCAAACCACTAAAATGAGGAAATTCCAAAGGGATACAATGGATTTCCAAAGACAACAAGCGTACCGTTGGCAACGCTCAACAGCATCAAACTCAATAAGAAGGTCAGAATCTATGACTTCCGTCGACACCGTGGCTTCGGACTCTTCTTTTTCTGGAGCAGAAGGACCCCTTGATCGTAGGATGACACCACACCCGAATCGTGGTACTCCAATAAAACGGAAATACAACAACCAACAAGACACCTCTACTGGGAAGCTGAAGGTAATTAATCTTTCTGATATTACGTTAACGCCAGAGCAATTGTCATTACTATCATTAGGACTTAATTTTAGTCCTGTGGCTGCGTTTGACGATTTTACTGTGATCAAGGATGTTTATTTATTCGCCCGTAAATTGTTGTGGAAGAAACACTTCAGTGTGAATAGGGCTGATAATTCTTGTTCTATTACAGCCCCGGAAGACCTGGAAACACTCGAGATATTAGAATCGTTATTGAGGGAACAAGAACAACCAGGGGTGAGTAACCCAAACAAATTCCCAGATATTAGACCTAAGTCCACCACTTCCCCTCCCCTCTCAATGAGCCCGGAGATAGAAATGTTTGTGAGATTGACTACAGCTGACTTACGCAAATTATCACAAAATCGCAATTATGACAACTTAACCCGTGGTCAAAGACGAGCTCTACATGAGCTAAAAAATATGAAGGAGGTGGTATTCAAACCCGCTGACAAAGGGGGAAATGTGGTGGTATGGCCGATTAAAATGTACGAGGCAGAGGCCTTTAGGCAATTAAAACAATGTGAATGCTATCAACAACTTGCAGGGAATCCCACTGAAATATTCAAAAATGATCTGATACAGATTCTAGATGATGCATTTGATAGACGGATCATACCATTGAGAATCCGTAAAGGCTTAGAGGTGGAGTTTCCTATAATTCCAACCTTATACTTTTTACCAAAAGTACATAAGAATGCCCAAATACCACCAGGGCGCCCCATTGTGTCGGGTTGCGGCAGCTTATGCGAACCAAGCTGCCGATTTGTGGACTTCTACCTACGTCCTTGTGTAGAAGAATTACCCTCCTACATCCGGGACTCTACTGATGTCCTGAGACGATTGGAAAATGTGGTTTTGGAACCAGACATGTTCTTGGTATCCTGCGATGTTGAGGGTTTGTACACATGTATTGGGCATGATTTGGGGATCGCAGCAGTCGAGTTCTTCTTGGGGGTTCGCGATCTGGATACTGATCTTATTGCATTCATAGTGACACTGATGAGGTTCATATTGGACCACAATTACTTTCTTTTCAAAGAAAAATTCTATGTGCAGACGAGGGGGACAGCTATGGGGGCCACCTGTGCCCCCTCATATGCGAATCTCTTTTTAGGGCACTGGGAGAGGAATGAGGTCCAGGAGGCCATGGACAGGGCATCAGGGCAGGTCATCTCATGGATGCGGTTCATTGATGATGTCCTGTTCATATGGCAGGGTTCAAGGGCAGGACTAGATCAATTCTTGCTGAACCTCAATTCAAATAATCTGAATATCCGGCTGACAAACAACATTAGCCAAGAACGGATGGAATTTTTGGATATTCAGATTGTTGTTCAACCCGATGGCCATCTCAGCACTGCTATTTATCGTAAAGAGACGTCTGTTAATGCTTTGTTACATGCTAGATCATTCCATCCAGCTCATACAGTACGATCCATCCCAACAGGGCAGTTCTTAAGGGCATGACGCATCTGCGATACATCAAGAAATTTTGAGGAGGAATCAAGGATCCTCAAGTCACGTTTTAAGCAAAGGGGGTACCGGGATTCGGATATTCAGAAATGATATCTTCGAGCAAAATCAACAGACCGGGAGTCCTTGCTTATTCAGAACCCAAAACGTACACAAGAGAACAAGGTAAGGATCATTACCTCGTATAATGCAAAATGGTGTGAAATGAAAACGGTCTTCAAACGATACTGGCCAATTCTATTATCAGATCCGGAAATTAAGAAGCATGTAGCGGATGTACCACAAGTAACTTCCAGACGAGCGGACACCATCGGAGATACTTTGGTAAGAAGCCATTATGTGACCCCAAAATCTAGTAGGTACATTTTCGGATCTAAGGGACCTGACTGGGGATGTTTCCCTTGTGGGCACTGCTCAGTATGTCCACATATTACGAAAAGAAAAACATTTCAAGATTCTGTAGGGCAGCAGAGTTTTAATATTGTTCATTTTGTCAACTGCAGTACCACTGGGGTTGTCTACATCATCTACTGTCCATGTGGGCTGCAATACGTTGGCATGACTACACGTCAATTGAAAACTCGTCTTCAAGAGCATATTGGAGACATCCGTTCAGCAGGTAAACTTTTACCCACAGACCTCGAAAAGATTGCCAAACTTAAACCTGTTCCAAAACATTTTTTTGAACATCACGAGAGTAGATGGCAAGACTTGAGGGCATTCGGTATAGATAAGATTGTTCTGAATGCCCGTGGGGGGGACATCTTCAAGAAACTTGAGAGAATCGAACTAAAATGGATAGTTAAGTTGAATACTACATTTCCAAATGGATTGAATGAAAAACTCTCCTTCTCCCCTTTTATATGACTTTGGCCCTCAGTCGTAAATTTTTAACTGCATGTACATACATCTGCAATAGTGGCTTAGTGTGTGGTAATTTTATATTCAGGTTGTACTTGGTTGACAACTGATTTTGGTTTTGGAGCCTTTTGCTTTTGGAGCCTTTTCTTAATTTTTAATATCTATACTTTTGTTTTCCCTAGGACCCTTATGGGAAAATTGGTCTCATGGGTTTGAATACTCATCTATTCGGATTTGACAAACATCCGCTAATTGAAGTCATCCCACGCATATTGGGTTTGCGTTGGTTCCTCATGGTGGTGTTCCATCCTATATGTCCTTTTGACATAACTTATTTCTGTGATCAAATGGGGGGACGTTCTCCTCCTGCTTGCATTATTTCTCTATTATTCAGCGTAATTACATTATATTTATAATAGGCACTATAACATTTATTCATTACACGTATGCACTTTAATGTATATATTTGGACTAATGTCAATTCATATATTAATTTTTATTGACAACACTTTTTCATTGACACGTATGCACTTTAATGTATATATTTGGACTAATGTTAGTTCATATATTAAAAAAATTTTTTTAGCACTTAATTTATTCTTTAATGCCACTTGTCTGATCTATTAGAAAGTCAGCATCGTCCTCACTAGTATTTCTTATTTCCATCCATGTCGTTCTGACAGGTCTTTAAATGCACTTCCATTATGGATTTATCAAAATAGAATGAGACACCTTTTTATTTCACTTACACATACCAGTTTCTATATCTACCTATTTTTTCACACATTTGTTAGTATAAATATAAAAATATTAATACCTTGTAAATACACTATATCATGTTATTCCACAATTTCCATGTACACACCTCATCATGTTACTTCACAATTTCCATGTATAAAGTTGGTTTTTAATCATGGATGATATAGTAAATGATTTATATAATATTGTACTGTTATATGTAATGTGCGGTCTCACTACGTTTTTTCACCTTTAGTGCACAGCACAATCACTTCACGTGTCACGGTTTATTTTTATTTTTATTAAAAAATTTTTTTGCACCTCTTATTTTCAGCACTGTCACCTTTATCACTTTTTTAATAAAGTATAATGAATTGTATTTATGGCACGATAATGCATGTATGAATTATAATGTAACACTGTCATGACAATACTTCTGATGGGTATACATAGTTCCATGTTTTTAGCATTATAATGGTATATGACTCCACTGATCTATTGCTCCGAATCTAGGGCTGCCCTCATTATCGCCCATATTATAGATGGCCGGCGGCAGCGCATTCACGCGGTGCGCATGCGCATCCTGGTGGCGGGTGCGGGACTCCGTACTATGATGACGCGCTAGTGTTGCGCGTCATTCGTCTTGCGGAAGTTCCGGCCCGGCCTCCGGATGTGTGTGTTAATGCCGCTGGGATGCGCACGAGTGGCTACCGGATCCATCCGTATACACCACAGGTCAGTAGGTGTAATCTATTGGCCATTTACAATTACGAGGGCGGTCTTACCTGTATATATCTGCCATGCACGGGCCACATCACAGCACACCCCCTTGAGGAAGCGACGGCGAAACGTGCGTCGGGGTGCTGTGGTGGTGGTCGGGGAGTCTCTCTACTGTGGTATGAATAGATAGTGTGGAATGCCTGGTTTAGGCTCTGAACTCTGGTTATACCGTGATATTTCTCCCTGTTTTACTTGTATGCCTAATATGGCTTAATAACGATCATTGTATTGACCACCACCACTTTTCGTTTTTATGGGATGTTTTTAATACTGATTGTTGATTGCCAGTTTTGTGCACAAATAGAAATAAAGATATACTGTTCAAATATTTACTTTTGATGTACTTAGAATTTTATTGTGGTTCTGTATACTTAAATTTGGTACAGATGCTTTGGCTAGTATAGGGACCTGATGTGAATATGTTGTAAGCGTTATCCTGATTGGTAATACTTGTGATTTATTTGGTTATAGATAACTCTTCAATAAGTATGGATTTCCGTAGTAGGGAATCGAATTGGCTATCAATGGTCACTCAAATTTTTAATTGCGACTCACAGGGTCCCACAACGGGGAATGATGAAACCAAAGATGCTAAGGCCTCCTTAAAAGAACTCTCCAAAAAACGTGTAAAGACTTGGTGGAACAAGGCAGCACTAGAACAATACTTGGCAAAGAATTTAATACCCAGAGGCTTAAGGGTACAGGTTTACCCATCCTTTACTCTGGATGATGAGGTCACTAGAAAAAGATGGGAGGAAGCATGTAATATATGCTCCCGTACCTTTATTGAGATCTTGATTGGTATTGAAAAAAAGAAATTGGAAAATATTGAGCTTGGGATGGCACCCATACAGGAAAAATTAAAATCTTTAATGTCTGCTGACCATCTGAGTAAATTTGAGCAAGACTTAAATGTTGAGTGCTCAAAATGGGAAAAGGATATCCAAACCACTAAAATGAGGAAATTCCAAAGGGATACAATGGATTTCCAAAGACAACAAGCGTACCGTTGGCAACGCTCAACAGCATCAAACTCAATAAGAAGGTCAGAATCTATGACTTCCGTCGACACCGTGGCTTCGGACTCTTCTTTTTCTGGAGCAGAAGGACCCCTTGATCGTAGGATGACACCACACCCGAATCGTGGTACTCCAATAAAACGGAAATACAACAACCAACAAGACACCTCTACTGGGAAGCTGAAGGTAATTAATCTTTCTGATATTACGTTAACGCCAGAGCAATTGTCATTACTATCATTAGGACTTAATTTTAGTCCTGTGGCTGCGTTTGACGATTTTACTGTGATCAAGGATGTTTATTTATTCGCCCGTAAATTGTTGTGGAAGAAACACTTCAGTGTGAATAGGGCTGATAATTCTTGTTCTATTACAGCCCCGGAAGACCTGGAAACACTCGAGATATTAGAATCGTTATTGAGGGAACAAGAACAACCAGGGGTGAGTAACCCAAACAAATTCCCAGATATTAGACCTAAGTCCACCACTTCCCCTCCCCTCTCAATGAGCCCGGAGATAGAAATGTTTGTGAGATTGACTACAGCTGACTTACGCAAATTATCACAAAATCGCAATTATGACAACTTAACCCGTGGTCAAAGACGAGCTCTACATGAGCTAAAAAATATGAAGGAGGTGGTATTCAAACCCGCTGACAAAGGGGGAAATGTGGTGGTATGGCCGATTAAAATGTACGAGGCAGAGGCCTTTAGGCAATTAAAACAATGTGAATGCTATCAACAACTTGCAGGGAATCCCACTGAAATATTCAAAAATGATCTGATACAGATTCTAGATGATGCATTTGATAGACAGATCATACCATTGAGAATCCGTAAAGGCTTAGAGGTGGAGTTTCCTATAATTCCAACCTTATACTTTTTACCAAAAGTACATAAGAATGCCCAAATACCACCAGGGCGCCCCATTGTGTCGGGTTGCGGCAGCTTATGCGAACCAAGCTGCCGATTTGTGGACTTCTACCTACGTCCTTGTGTAGAAGAATTACCCTCCTACATCCGGGACTCTACTGATGTCCTGAGACGATTGGAAAATGTGGTTTTGGAACCAGACATGTTCTTGGTATCCTGCGATGTTGAGGGTTTGTACACATGTATTGGGCATGATTTGGGGATCGCAGCAGTCGAGTTCTTCTTGGGGGTTCGCGATCTGGATACTGATCTTATTGCATTCATAGTGACACTGATGAGGTTCATATTGGACCACAATTACTTTCTTTTCAAAGAAAAATTCTATGTGCAGACGAGGGGGACAGCTATGGGGGCCACCTGTGCCCCCTCATATGCGAATCTCTTTTTAGGGCACTGGGAGAGGAATGAGGTCCAGGAGGCCATGGACAGGGCATCAGGGCAGGTCATCTCATGGATGCGGTTCATTGATGATGTCCTGTTCATATGGCAGGGTTCAAGGGCAGGACTAGATCAATTCTTGCTGAACCTCAATTCAAATAATCTGAATATCCGGCTGACAAACAACATTAGCCAAGAACGGATGGAATTTTTGGATATTCAGATTGTTGTTCAACCCGATGGCCATCTCAGCACTGCTATTTATCGTAAAGAGACGTCTGTTAATGCTTTGTTACATGCTAGATCATTCCATCCAGCTCATACAGTACGATCCATCCCAACAGGGCAGTTCTTAAGGGCACGACGCATCTGCGATACATCAAGAAATTTTGAGGAGGAATCAAGGATCCTCAAGTCACGTTTTAAGCAAAGGGGGTACCGGGATTCGGATATTCAGAAAGGATATCTTCGAGCAAAATCAACAGACCGGGAGTCCTTGCTTATTCAGAACCCAAAACGTACACAAGAGAACAAGGTAAGGATCATTACCTCGTATAATGCAAAATGGTGTGAAATGAAAACGGTCTTCAAACGATACTGGCCAATTCTATTATCAGATCCGGAAATTAAGAAGCATGTAGCGGATGTACCACAAGTAACTTCCAGACGAGCGGACACCATCGGAGATACTTTGGTAAGAAGCCATTATGTGACCCCAAAATCTAGTAGGTACATTTTCGGATCTAAGGGACCTGACTGGGGATGTTTCCCTTGTGGGCACTGCTCAGTATGTCCACATATTACGAAAAGAAAAACATTTCAAGATTCTGTAGGGCAGCAGAGTTTTAATATTGTTCATTTTGTCAACTGCAGTACCACTGGGGTTGTCTACATCATCTACTGTCCATGTGGGCTGCAATACGTTGGCATGACTACACGTCAATTGAAAACTCGTCTTCAAGAGCATATTGGAGACATCCGTTCAGCAGGTAAACTTTTACCCACAGACCTCGAAAAGATTGCCAAACTTAAACCTGTTCCAAAACATTTTTTTGAACATCACGAGAGTAGATGGCAAGACTTGAGGGCATTCGGTATAGATAAGATTGTTCTGAATGCCCGTGGGGGGGACATCTTCAAGAAACTTGAGAGAATCGAACTAAAATGGATAGTTAAGTTGAATACTACATTTCCAAATGGATTGAATGAAAAACTCTCCTTCTCCCCTTTTATATGACTTTGGCCCTCAGTCGTAAATTTTTAACTGCATGTACATACATCTGCAATAGTGGCTTAGTGTGTGGTAATTTTATATTCAGGTTGTACTTGGTTGACAACTGATTTTGGTTTTGGAGCCTTTTGCTTTTGGAGCCTTTTCTTAATTTTTAATATCTATACTTTTGTTTTCCCTAGGACCCTTATGGGAAAATTGGTCTCATGGGTTTGAATACTCATCTATTCGGATTTGACAAACATCCGCTAATTGAAGTCATCCCACGCATATTGGGTTTGCGTTGGTTCCTCATGGTGGTGTTCCATCCTATATGTCCTTTTGACATAACTTATTTCTATGATCAAATGGGGGGACGTTCTCCTCCTGCTTGCATTATTTCTCTATTATTCAGCGTAATTACATTATATTTATAATAGGCACTATAACATTTATTCATTACACGTATGCACTTTAATGTATATATTTGGACTAATGTCAATTCATATATTAATTTTTATTGACAACACTTTTTCATTGACACGTATGCACTTTAATGTATATATTTGGACTAATGTTAGTTCATATATTAAAAAAAAATTTTTTTAGCACTTAATTTATTCTTTAATGCCACTTGTCTGATCTATTAGAAAGTCAGCATCGTCCTCACTAGTATTTCTTATTTCCATCCATGTCGTTCTGACAGGTCTTTAAATGCACTTCCATTATGGATTTATCAAAATAGAATGAGACACCTTTTTATTTCACTTACACATACCAGTTTCTATATCTACCTATTTTTTCACACATTTGTTAGTATAAATATAAAAATATTAATACCTTGTAAATACACTATATCATGTTATTCCACAATTTCCATGTACACACCTCATCATGTTACTTCACAATTTCCATGTATAAAGTTGGTTTTTAATCATGGATGATATAGTAAATGATTTATATAATATTGTACTGTTATATGTAATGTGCGGTCTCACTACGTTTTTTCACCTTTAGTGCACAGCACAATCACTTCACGTGTCACGGTTTATTTTTATTTTTATTTTTATTAAAAAATTTTTTTGCACCTCTTATTTTCAGCACTGTCACCTTTATCACTTTTTTAATAAAGTATAATGAATTGTATTTATGGCACGATAATGCATGTATGAATTATAATGTAACACTGTCATGACAATACTTCTGATGGGTATACATAGTTCCATGTTTTTAGCATTATAATGGTATATGACTCCACTGATCTATTGCTCCGAATCTAGGGCTGCCCTCATTATCGCCCATATTATAGATGGCCGGCGGCAGCGCATTCACGCGGTGCGCATGCGCATCCTGGTGGCGGGTGCGGGACTCCGTACTATGATGACGCGCTAGTGTTGCGCGTCATTCGTCTTGCGGAAGTTCCGGCCCGGCCTCCGGATGTGTGTGTTAATGCCGCTGGGATGCGCACGAGTGGCTACCGGATCCATCCGTATACACCACAGGTCAGTAGGTGTAATCTATTGGCCATTTACAATTACGAGGGCGGTCTTACCTGTATATATCTGCCATGCACGGGCCACATCACAGCACACCCCCTTGAGGAAGCGACGGCGAAACGTGCGTCGGGGTGCTGTGGTGGTGGTCGGGGAGTCTCTCTACTGTGGTATGAATAGATAGTGTGGAATGCCTGGTTTAGGCTCTGAACTCTGGTTATACCGTGATATTTCTCCCTGTTTTACTTGTATGCCTAATATGGCTTAATAACGATCATTGTATTGACCACCACCACTTTTCGTTTTTATGGGATGTTTTTAATACTGATTGTTGATTGCCAGTTTTGTGCACAAATAGAAATAAAGATATACTGTTCAAATATTTACTTTTGATGTACTTAGAATTTTATTGTGGTTCTGTATACATAAATTTGGTACAGTTATTAAGACCCAACCTAGGATCATTGAACTGAAATCAGTATGTCAGTTTAATTCAGTGGTTCTTATTTGGTCTGGTAAATCCAGCAAGTGCATGGAACAAGTTTGCTGGGCCAAACTGATTCTGGACAATAGTTTTTAACAGGGGTGTAACTACCGAAGCTACTATAGGGCCCACAGTATCAGGGGACCTTGACATCGAAACCGATCCATTAATGAATGGAGGATGTGCACTATTATAAACATAATGGGGCTCTTTTACTAAGGGTCTGCATATCGCATTTTCGTTGAGTTTCCCGTCAATTTCTGTTTTGCGCCGAATTGCACGCAACAAAAATGGGGGGGGGGGTGGCTGCCGGACAACCCGACTGATTCAGACAACGCGCAAGATTTAACATTTAGAATTGTGTTGCACTTACAAGCACTGGGAAGAAGAAGGTGAACTCTGGTGGACCTCGGTGCGGAAGTGATGGATGCAGGAACTCGGGCGCACGATCTTAGTGAATTGCGGCAGACCTGAATCCTCGTCGGACAACACACTGCGACAGGACAGGGTAAGTAAATCTGACCCATTATGCTGCATATTGTACACAGTACACAGCATGAATCAGCAGCTCAGATAAGAAATGTCGGTGGAGAGGGAGGGGATAACAGGACACTACTCCCCCCATGTGGTCAGCAACTACCGGGACATACCTGTGTAAATGTACATAAATATCTGTGCATAATTGTATAAATGTGTGTAAGAGTGTATAAATGTGTAGTTTTATAAATTTTCATAAAAGCATACAACTTTGAGTAGGGGGGCCCCATTCAAAAGTCTGCTATGGGGCCCTGCATCTCCTAGTTACACGCCTGGTCTTTAGTACAAGCTTCTGCGAAAAAAGTAGTAAAACAAAGCCAAATTTTATACATTCTTTTCTTCAACTTGCTGCTTCCCTGAATTAAAATCGATGGACAGAGAATATGCCAAATTGCAAACAACAAAATATTCTTATAAATCCATATAATCTCGTGTCCCTTTAGTGTAATTAAAATCAGTATCGCTAAGTAAAAGAGATTGATAAAGAGGAGGGCTACAAGAGTCTTCACCGCATGAACATGAGCTGCAACAGTCTCAGATTTAAAATTGATAGAACTCTTTTGCATTTGTTGAATGTGTTTGTACAGAGAAACAATTGTGACCAGAAGCGAAATAAAAAATATGAGAAAACAAAAATAAGAACAAGCGAAATACAGTATTAAGGGAATAGATGCTTTTATGGGTAAATATTTTGGAATTGATGAAATATGAGTGGAATTTGAGTATGGTCTTGACATGTTCTCTGCAGCAGGACCACTTATCATCAGAGGAACAAGGACTGATGGGAGTAGGATCCATGGGAACATCTTGGGGAACCTACGTTGGATGTAGATGTAAAGGTTTTGGTAGAGGTTAACAATCTTGAGGCAGAAGTGAATGGCGAGATAGGTGGAAAAGAGCAAAATACATAGGTTTAGAAAGTCTTGAATAAAATAAATGTAGAACAAAGGAAAACTGCTAAGTCCATCAACACCATTTATTAGTATAATGGGTAGCATAGTGTACCGGAAGCTCACTTGAAAGAGTCTGTGCATAAGGCTTAATAAACCAATTCCAGAAATGAGTTGATCGCTGATATCAAGTCTTTTGCTCTTTATCCAGTCTACAATATTCACAACTAATATAAAAATGTATCCAGGGAGAGCAATGGACAAAGAAATCCAATCTGTAACACACAGAATTACATTCCATGCTCGGTTAGGCATCTCTGCTTCCATAAGGAGAAGAACACGATTGGGCATCGGTAGTTTAGATAAGGAGCAAATCTCTGGCATCTGTTATTTTAGAGACAGGTACAAAGTGTAATTTGATATTGGAAAAATTCAAATATTGTACCAGTAGAATAAATCAGTCGCCATTGTTTTTGCAAATGTAGTTTATTTTTTAAAATTTTTGGATGGAAATTAAAACACATATGCTCATATTTCTGGAAAATAAGCTTCGACATCAATCCTCCCAGACACATGGCAGCCAAATATATTCTGCACTTGGAAATTCAAACATGGAGGAGGAGTCCTCAAAACACACAAATTCTTATCCAGTCTGACAGCCTTAACCCTTATTTTTGTTTATAGGGTTTTTGGAGGTTAAATTTACAAAACCTGGTGAAAAAAACTTTTTTGTAATGTATAGCATATATTCTTTAATTTTAGAATGAAATCAAAATGACCATAAATAAATTTTATTTTATATATTATGGGGAACATTTATTAAGAACAGGGGGCGCCAGATTTGTGATTTCTGGTGCACATTCTTCATTAATCTGGCGCCCTCCAAACTGCTCTGAGAGAGTGCACCAATTTTTTTTTTGCATCTTTGCATGATGAATTAGCGCATGGTCACTCGGAGCACCAGAACGCCCCCTTCAGTGCAGAAATTTGTGCAAAGCAGTTGCGTGCGACACAGTTTTGGCGCAGGTACTTCTTAAATCCCTGTGCAAGCAGTTTTCACATAAAATAATGTACAAAGTCCTCCAGTAAATGTGCCCCAATAAGTATTGCAGAGATTGGGGCAGAATTACTTACCCGGTCCATTCGCGATCCAGCGGCGCGTTCTCTGCGGTGGATTCGGGTCTTCCGGCGATTCACTAAGGCAGTTCCTCCGACGTCCTGCGCTGAAGTCCGATCCTATACTTGGAGAAGGTAAGCGCGTGTCCCGCAACACTTTTTTTTTTTTTGGGATACATTGCAATGATTCAGTGGGTCAACTTTGGAAACTTGAAAAAGTGTCAGCTGAAAACTATGACACATGCGCCCCCATGTCTTTCTTTATTACTTATTACTTCTTACTGATGCCAAAATGACCGATGCTTGGACTCACCTTCTAGATTCTGTTTGTTAGATTTTCTGTTTAATCATTATAAAGGAAGACTTGATGTAAGTGAACATATTTGTGGATTTTGAAGCCTTAGTTACAAAATCAAGTTAATTTACTGAGATTTCTGTATGCACAGATCTAATATATAAATAAGATGATATCTGTCAATGTTTTTATGTGTGATAAAGGCTCAGTTTCTGAGTCGAAATGTGTTGTCATTAGAGATGAGCGAGCACTAAAATGCTCGGGTACTCGTTATTCGAGACAAACTTTTCCCGATGCTCGAGTGCTCGTCTCGAATAACGAGCCCCATTGAAGTCAATGGGAGACTCGAGCATTTTTCAAGGGGACCAAGGCTCTGCACAGGGAAGCTTGGCCAAACACCTGGGAACCTCAAAAGGATGGAAACACCACGAAAATGGACAGGAAACAGCAGGGGCAGCATGCATGGATGCCTCTGAGGCTGCTTAATCGCACCATTATGCCAAAATTATGGGCAACAGCACGGCCATGACAGAGTGACCGAATGAGGCTAGATAGCATCTAAAACATACAATAATTGACCCTGACACTATATAGGATGGCATGCAGAGGCAGCGGCAGCAGTGGCAGGCTAGAGAGTGTCATGGCAACATACCCTAAATGGACTCAGGTTTCACCAAAGGAGGTGAGCAAGAAGCGCTGAAATGATTTCCTATGTAAACAAAAGGTTGACGGTATATTTAGTCGATAACACAGCATGGTGGCGACATAGTGACCAAGTTCCATAACGTATCTGGTGAAACACCCGAAAAATGAGCCTGACACAGCTCGTTTGATAAAGGGACGACATGTGGAGGCAGCCATGGAGACGACTTCCATGATTAAGAGTGACTACTGGGGCATCCATATTGCTTCTATGATGGAAACTTCAGGTCTCCAGCATGGTGACAGATGGGCCGAGTTCCACTATGTATCTGGCGAAACACCTGAAAATTCTGCCTGACACAGCTCGTTTGATAAGGGGACCATGTATGGAGGCAGTGAACTAGTAGTAGATTAAAGATGCTGCAGTTAAAACTATGTTAGTTGGATCTTGGGATGGAGCTTGCGCTCCGCTGCCAGGCGAGCTTTCGCCAATCCAAGCCCCTGTCTCTCGGCTCCTCCCCAAACAGCACCTCTAAGAACCTTTTGTATAAGATCAAGTGTAGTAGTGTTCTTATAAGTTTGGGTTATGGCGGGTGAGGGGAATGTAAACAGATGCGCAAGAAGCGCTGAAATAATATTGGTAAATGATAAAAGTTTGCCAGTATATTTTGTGGATTACACAGCAGGGTGGCGACAAAGTTAACAAGTTTGATGTGAAAGCCATGAAAACAACCCAAAATTCTGCCTGACACAGCTCGTTTGATAAGGGGACCATGTATGGAGGCAGTGAACTAGTAGTAGATTAAAGGTGCTGCAGTTAAAACTATGTTAGTTGGATCTTGGGATGGAGCTGGCGCTCCGCTGCCAGGCGAGCTTTCGCCAATCCAAGCCCCTGTCTCTCGGCTACTCCCCAAACAGCACCTCTAAGAACCTTTTGTATAAGATCAAGTGTAGTAGTGTTGTTATAAGTTTGGGTTATGGCGGGTGAGGGGAATGTAAACAGATGCGCAAGAAGCACTGAAATAATATTGGTAAATGATAAAAGTTTGCCAGTATATTTTGTGGATTACACAGCAGGGTGGCGACAAAGTTAACAAGTTTGATGTGGAAGCCATGAAAACAACCCAAAATTCTGCCTGACACAGCTCGTTTGATAAGGGGACCATGTATGGAGGCCGCTATATGGACGACTTTTGGAGGCAGCTATGGCGATGACGTGTGGAGGTAGCAATGGAGACAACATGTGGAGGCAGCTAAAAAGACGACATGTGGAGGCTGCTATGGAGACAATTTAATTTGGATAGTGCCTGTATGTGGCAGTCCAAAAAAGTTTTCAAACCAGAGGAGCAGGTAGGTGGTCCTCCAGAAAAAATAAATATATTGAGTGCCTGTATGTGGCACTCCCAAAAATTGTTTAAAACAGAGGACCGGGTAGGTGGCCCTCCAGAAAAATTAAATACATAGAGTACTATAGCTAGAGCCAGTTGGCTCTGCCAAAAAGTAGCCAGTTTCCTCTGCTTTAGTGTACAAAGAGGAGGAGAAGGAGGACAATGAGGAGGAGGAGTGCATACATTATTCAGGTTGAGCTTCTTTCACCTGGTGGAGAATGGAAATTCTGAAAAATCCAGGCTTGATAAGCGTCGGCCTGTCAGCGCTGTCAGTTGACAGGCGTGTACGCTTATCGGTGATGATGCCACCAGCTGCACTGAAAACTTGCTCGGACAACACACTAGAGGCAGGGCAGGCAAGAACCTCCAAGGCGTACAGTGCCAGTTCGTGCCACATGTCCAGCTTTGAAACCCAGTAGTTGTAGGGAGCTGTGTGATCATTTAGGACGATGGTATGGTCAGCTACGTACTCTCTCACCATCTTTCTGTAAATATCAGCCCTACTCTGCCAAGACTGGGGACAGGTGATAGTGTCTTGCTGGGGTGACATAAAACTGGCAAAGGCCTTGTAAAGCGTACCCCTGCCAGTGCTGGACAAGCTGCCTGCTCGCCTACTCTCCCTCTGCCGCTAGCGCTGTCAGAAGGGAAATACTGAGTCCCAACGCGCAAGAATTCACTCCCCTCACTGGCCTGACTCTCCATTTCCTCCTCCTCCAACTCCTCTTCTTCTGCCCATACACGCTGAACAGTGAAGGACTGAACAATGGTCCCCTCTTCTGTCTCGCCAACATTCTCCTCCTCTTCCTCCTCATCCTCCTCCACCTCCTCCGATATGCGCTGAGAAACAGACCTGAGGGTGTTTTGGCTATCAACAAGGGAATCTTCTTCCCCCGTCTCTTGTGACGAGCGCAAAGCTTCCGACTTAATGCTGACCAGAGAGTTTTTCAACAGGCCAAGCAGCGGGATGGTGAGGCTGATGATGGCGGTATCGCCACTGACCATCTGTGTTGACTCCTCAAAGTTACTCAGCACCTGACAGATATCAGACATCCACGTCCACTCCTCATTGTAGACTTGAGGAAGCTGACTGACCTGACTACCAGTTCTGGTGAAAGTTGACATCTGGCAGTCTACAATCGCTCTGCGCTGCTGGTAAACTCTGGATAACATGGTTAATGTTGAATTCCACCTCGTGGGCAAGTCGCACAACAGTCGGTGAGCGGGCAGTTGGAGGCGGCGCTGCGCTGCCCTGAGAGTGGAAGCATCTGTGCTGGACTTCCTGAAATGCGCACAGATGCGGCGCACCTTCGTGAGCAAATCAGACAGATTGGGGTATGTCTTAAGGAAACGCTGAACTATCAGATTTAACACATGGGCAAGGCATGAGAGCCGCCACCAGGTTACGACCATTGTCACACACAACCATGCCTGGCTTCAGGTGCAGCAGTGCCAGCCACAGATCAATCTGCGCCGTGTTGCCCTGTAATAGCTCTTGGGTGGTGTGCCTTTTATCGCCTAGGCTCAGCAGTTTGAGCACCGCCTGCTGTCGCTTAGCGACGGCACTGCTGCTGTGCCTAGAGCTACCGACTGATGGCGCCATGCCCATGGATGGTAATTCGGAGGAGGAGGTGGAGGAGGGGTGGGAGGAGGAGGAGGCATAGTAGGCCTTTGAGACCTGGACCGAGGTAGGCCCCGCAATCCTCGGCGTCGGCAGTATATGACCAGCCCCAGGGTCAGACTCGGACCCAGTCTGCACCAAGTTAACCCAATGTGCCGTCAGCGATATATAGTGGCCCTGCCCGGCAGCACTCGTCCACGTGTCCGTGGTCAGGTGGACCTTGTCAGAAACGGCATTGGTCAGGGCATGGATAATGTTGTCTGACACGTGCTTGTGCAGGGCTGGGACGGCACATCGGGAAAAGTAGTGGCGGCTTGGGACCGAATACCGAGGGGCGGCCGCCGCCATGAGGTTTCGAAAGGCCTCGGTCTCTACCAGCCTATAGGGCAGCATCTCCAGGCTAAGCAGTTTGGAGATGTGGACGTTGAGGGCTTGGGCGTGTGGGTGGGTTGCACTATACTTCCTTTTGCGCTTCAGCGTCTGGGTTATGGAGAGCTGAACGCTGGTGGATGCTGTGGAGGATCGTGGAGGCGAAGATGGGGTTTTCGCACGGGAGGTGTTTGGGCCGGGGTCCTGGGCAGGGGGCTGACTAGCAGATGACACAGGGGAAGGAGCAGTGGTGTGCCCGGCCGGAGGTGATTGGGCTTGGTGCCATTGAGTGGGGTGTTTAGCATTCATATGCCTGCGCATACTGGTGGTAGTTAAGCTAGTAGTGGTGGAACCCTAGCTGATCCTGGTTTGGCACAGGTTGCACAGCACAGTCCGTCGGTCATGCGGTGTTTCTTTAAAGAACCTCCAGACTTCTGAAAATCTAGCCCTCGCCATGGGAGCTTGACTACGGGAAACATTTGGCGCTGGTGCACCAGCTCTAGCCCTGCCTCTCCGTCTGGCCCCACCACTGCCTCTTCCAACCTGTTCTGCTATAGGACTCGCATCCGTCTCAGAAGCACTGTGTTCACCAGGCCTATCAACCCAGCTTGGGTCTGTTACCTCATCATCCTCCGATCCCTTAGTCTGCTCCCCACTCGGACTTCCTGCCCTGACAACAACTTCACCACTGTCTGACAACCGTGTCTCCTCATTGTCCGACACCTCTTTACACACTTCTTCCTCTACGTCAATAATGTCATCATCACCCACAGACTGCGACTGGTGGAAAACCTGGGCATCGGAAAATAGCTCAGCAGCAACCGGACAAGTGGTTTGTGACTGTGGGAAGGGTCCAGAAAACAGTTCCTCAGAGTATGCCGGTTCAAATGCCAAATTTTGCTGGGAGGGGGCAGACTGGGGGGAAGGAGGCTGAGGTGGAGGAGCGGGAGGAGTGCTGATTTCAGTGACATGGGTGAACTGCGTGGAAGACTGACTGGTGGACAAATGGCTAGAAGCATTGTCCGCAATCCACGACATCACCTGTTCGCACTGTTCTGGCCTCAACAGTGCTCTACCACGAGTCCCAGTAACTTGAGACATGATGAACCTAGAGTGTAGCTCTGCGGCGTTCCCCTACTCCCTCATCAGCAGGTGGTGTCTCACCCCGCCCAGGACCATGGCCTCTGACGCGTGCAGTAGTTGGATGCCCACGTCCACGCCCTCGTCCTCTACCCCTAGCCCTCAGGTTAAACATTTTCCAAATTAAAGTGTAAAATTTCAATTTTTTTTTTTTTTTTTAAACAAAACGATGCTATCCTATTCCTATGGCTAGTTTCTAACCTACACTGACAGCACACAACTGGATTTTGTGCTGTGCCTGATGACTTTGAGTTATAAAAAGAAATAAACGTAAAAAAAAAATAAATCAGCAGACTCTGCCTAATTCAAATCAAACCCCTAATAAATTGTCCCACTTCGGCGTTTGAGGTGGATATGTGTGTCACTAAGAGCTAAACACAACGGTCGCAAGTCTCCCTGCAAATTACTCACAATATGGTACTAGCTGCACTACTAATGCCAGCAAGCCCAGCCACAAGCAAACCAAAAAAAGGAAAATATAACGCTATTGTAGGCCTAAATAAGCCGTTGGGGTTCTCCTATGGCTATTTTCTAGCCCACACTGAAAGCACACTGCTTTGCCAGATTACTATGAGTTATAAAAAGAAATAAACGTAAAAAAAAATAAATCAGCAGACTCTGCCTAATTCAGATCAAACCCCTAATAAATTGTCCCACTTCGGCGTTTGAGGTGGATATGTGTGTCACTAAGAGCTAAACACAACGGCCGCAAGTCTCCCTGCAAATTACTCACAATATGGTACTAGCTGCACTACTAATGGCAGCAAGCCCAGCCACAAGCAAACCAAAAAAAAGGAAAATATAACGCTATTGTAGGCCTAAATAAGCCGTTGGGGTTCTCCTATGGCTATTTTCTAGCCCACACTGAAAGCACACTGCTTTGCCAGATTACTTTGTTATAAAAAGAAATAAACGTAAAAAAAAAAAAAAATCAGCAGACTCTGCCTAATTCAAATCAAACCCCTAATAAATTGTCCCACTTCGGTGTTTGAGGTGGATATGTGTGTCACTAAGAGCTATATATAGTCACAAATGGAGTTTTTTTCACTTGGAACACATTGTGACTGGGTTTGAATTTAACATAGCAAAGAAAAGAAAAGCAAAATGAAAGACAGGTGGCTAAAGATAGCAAAACAAATCCCAAGAAATTTTTTAAGTATATCAATGCAAAAAAAATGGGTCAGAACAGGTTAGACCCCTTTATTCTGAAAATGGGGCATCGGTGACTGGAGACCAAGAGAAGGCGGAGTTACTTAATAGGTTTTTTAGCTCCGTTTATACAATAGAAGAGAGAACTTCTGACTTGGGTGGTGCCAGTGCGGGTCATGCACCCTGTAATATACTAGACTGGCTAAATGTAGACATTATCCAATCTAAGCTCAATAAAATCAATGTGTACAAAGCTCCTGGACCAGATGGGTTACACCCCAGAGTTCTTAAAGAACTCAGTTCTGTTATTGCTGTACCACTGTCTAAAATCTTCAGGGATTCCGTAATGTCTGGTGTGGTGCCAAGTGACTGGCGCAAGGCAAATGTGGTGCCAATATATAAAAAGGGCTCTAGAACTTCGCCAGGCAATTACAGACCTGTAAGCTTAACTTCCATTGTGGGGAAATTATTGGAAGGGTTAGTGAAAGACTACATACTGGAGTGTGTGACATCAAATAGAATAATAAGTGATAGCCAGCATGGGTTTACTAAGAATAGAAGTTGTCAAACTAACCTTATCTGCTTCTATGAAGAGGTGAGCAGTTGCCTGGATGGAGGAGCAGCTGTGGATACTGTGTTCTTGGACTTTGCAAAGGCATTTGACACTGTCCCTCATAGACGCCTGATGGGTAAAATTAGGGCTATTGGTTTGGCAGAAATCATTGGCAATTGGATTGAAAACTGGCTGAAGGATCGTATCCAGAGAGTTGTGGTCAATGATTCCTACTCGGAATGGTCACCAGTTATGAGTGGTGTACCTCAGGGTTCTGTGCTTGGCCCACTACTATTTAATATATTTATTAATGATATAGAGGTAGGAATTAATAGCACTGTGTCTATTTTTGCAGATGACACCAAACTGTGTAGTGTAATACAGTCTATGGAGGATGTTCATAGGCTGCAGGGTGACTTGGACAAACTGAATGTTTGGTCATCCACTTGTCAAATGTGGTTTAATGTGGATAAATGTAAGGTTACGCACCTGGGGGCCAATAATCCAAAGGCAAAATATGTCCTTGGGGGAGTAAATCTGGGAGAGTCCCTTGTTGAGAAGGACCTGGGGGTACTAGTAGATCATAAATTAAATAACAGCATGCAATGTCAATCAGCTGCCTCTAAAGCTAGTAGGATCTTGTCGTGTATCAAAAGTGGTATGGACTCTCGTGATAGGGATGTAATATTACCACTATACAAGGCACTGGTTCGGCCTCACCTGGAATATGCTGTCCAGTTCTGGGCACCGGTCCATAAAAAGGATGCCCTGGAGCTGGAGAGGGTTCAACGTAGAGCCACAAAAATGATAAGGGGTATGGAGGGTCTTAGTTATGAGGAAAGATTAAAACAACTAGATTTATTTAGTCTGGAAAAGAGACGACTACGAGGGGACATGATTAATTTATTTAAATATATGAATGGTCCATACAAAAAATATGGTGGTAAGTTGTTTCAGATTAGATAAAATCAAAAGACGAGGGGGCACTGTCTCCGTCTGGAGAAAACAAGGTTTGATCACCGGAGGCGACAGGGCTTTTTTACTATGAGAACTGTCACTCTGTGGAATAGCCTGCCTCAGGCGCTGGTCACAGCAGGGACAGCAGAGAGCTTTAAGAAGGGTCTAGATTAGAGATGAGCGAGCACTAAAATGCTCGGGTGCTCGTTATTCGAGACGAACTTTTCCAGATGCTCGAGTGCTCGTCTCGAATAACGAGCCCCATTGAAGTCAATGGGAGACCCGAGCATTTTTCAAAGGGACCATGGTTCAGGAATAAAATGTGTTATTTAATTGAAAAAGAATGTCTTCTGATAAGTGATCAGATGTATGCAAACATCTGCAATCTATTCTTCACTGTTCCGCGCGTATATTATCTCCCGACAAGTTATCAGATGTGAAGAACAGTGAAGAATAGAATAAAAGCAGTGAACACAGGATCATTTAAGTGAGAAACGCAGTGAAAAACACAGTGAAGAATAGATTACAGATGTTCTGCCCAATGTCTCCCCCGTGCTGCCCGATGTCTCCCCCGTGCTGCCCGATGTCTCCCCCGTGCTGCCCGATGTCTCCCCCGTGCTGCCCGATGTCTCCCCCGTGCTGCCCGATGTCTCCCCGTGCTGCCCGATGTCTCCCCCGTGCTGCCCGATGTCTCCCCCGTGCTGCCCGATGTCTCCCCCGTGCTGCCCGATGTCTCCCCTGTGCTGCCCGATGTCTCCCCGTGCTGCCCGATGTCTCTCCGTGCTGCCCGATGTCTCCCCCGTGCTGCCCGATGTCTCCCCCGTGCTGCCCGATGTCTCCCCCGTGCTGCCCGATGTCTCCCCGTGCTGCCCGATGTCTCCCCCGTGCTGCCCGATGTCTCCCCGTGCTGCCCGATGTCTCCCCCGTGCTGCCCGATGTCTCCCCCGTGCTGCCCGATGTCTCCCCCGTGCTGCCCGATGTCTCCCCCGTGCTGCCCGATGTCTCCCCCGTGCTGCCCGATGTCTCCCCCGTGCTGCCCGATGTCTCCCCCGTGCTGCTTGATGTCTCCCTGCTGCTGTTCCGCGCGTATCTTCCGACAAGTAAGCAGATGTGCCGAACATCTGTAATCTATTCTTCACTGTGTTCTTCACTGTCTTTTTCACTTAAATGATCCTGTGTTCACTGTTTTTATTCTATTCTTCATTGTTCTTCACTGTGTTTTTTTAATTAAATGCTCGATCTCGAGCAGGGGAAATACTCGTCCGAGCAACGAGCCGTTTCGAGTACCTTAATACTCGAACGAGCATCAAGCTCGGACGAGTATACTCGCTCATCTCTAGTCTAGATGCCTTTTTACACCTAAATAACATTGATGGTTATGTTATATAGAATTGTTTCCCCTAAATCCCTTCCTCATCCAATCCCTTCCCTTCCTTGGTTGAACTTGATGGACAAGTGTCTTTTTTCAACCGTATAACCTATGAAACTATGAAACTATAAGAAAATTGTCCTATGGGGACACATAAACCCATTCGTCACTTAAAATATAACTTTTATTAATATATGCTAAAAGATGGATATACTCCGTCCAGAATGTGTTTAAAAGTTTACAGAGTGCAGGTGCTAGAGTTTATACTTTAATTGGGTGAGCAAGATTTGTCAGGCGGCATTTGACAACTGTGACTAGCAGAAGGGGGGACTGATAGTATAAGCAGTCCTCGGATCAAGAGGTATCAGGGCTATGACCGCGGTGGGGGTCAGTATCCCTTTCTTGGGTCTGTTTTACATGGGGTTGTTTGTACCCACTTTTGTATTTTATTGCCCTCAGGATGGCGGCGCCCCACGTTATATTAGTATTAGGGCCCCACGATCTTTTGCGGTTCTTGTCAATGACCTCTATAAACTAGTCTAGGTTATCTCTACTGCGGCTAGGTAGTTATATTTCTGATATATTATATTGTATTGCTCTGGCACCCTGGGTATCTAGCTTTCCACTGCCTCTGAATTCAAAACTACCTAATAGGGGGGCTAAGGGGGGCTATTAGGTACTGCACTCTGTAAACTTTTAAACACATTCTGGACGGAGTATATCCATCTTTTAGCATATATTAATAAAAGTTATATTTTAAGTGACGAATGGGTTTATGTGTCCCCATAGGACAATTTTCTTTGCTTCACTAAGAGCTAAACACAACGGTCACAAGTCTCCCTGCAAATTACTCACAATATGGTAGTAGCTGCACTACTAATGGCAGCAAGCCCAGCCACAAGCAAACCAAAAAAAAGTAAAATAAAACGTTATTGTAGCCCTTAGAAGGGCTGTTGGGTTCTTGTAGAATCACTCCTGCCTAACACTATTCTAATAGAACACCCTAACGCTTTCCCTGACCAGCAGCAGCTCTCTCCCTACCGGCATCCAGACAGAGAATGATCCGAGCAGCGCAGGCAGGGGCTAGTCTATCCCAGGGTCACCTGATCTGGCCAGCCAACCACTGCTATCGACGTGTAAGGGTACCACGTCATGCTGGGTGGAGTGCAGAGTCTCCTGGCTTGTGATTGGCTCTGTTTCTGGCCGCCAAAAAGCAAAACGGCGGGAGATGCCATTTTCTCGAGCTGGCGAAATACTCGTTTGAGCAACGAGCAGTTTCGAGTACGCTAATGCTCGAACGAGCATCAAGCTCGGACGAGTATGTTTGCTCATCTCTAGTTGTCCAGAAAATAAGGAAGAATAAGCGGCACTCACCAATAGCTGTGTAGTTTCTTTATTTCAGGTGCATAGTACACGGGGGAGCGGGGCCTGGCGACGAGTCGTTTCGCGCCTACTGGCGCATCATCAAGCCAATGACGTCATTCACTTGCGCCGCGCACATTATATGCGCAGGCGCCGGTAAGCGTCGTCATGGGAACAATCCAAATACATCAAAGTTACAAAAAAACAGTGCACGGTGAGTATAAAAACAGGAACATAGAAAGTATAAAAGCATAGCACAGTAATAAGTGTAATTAGTAACATCGGCAGATGGCAGAATAATATTTATACCGTAAGCAGGATGTAGAGTTTTATACTTATCCATTTTAAGGTTATGATCTATATATATACATAAGATAGGGTTATTCTAGGGAAAAGACTGGATTAATGAAAAGGCACCTATAAAAACATGCTGTAATCATTTTTTTCATTAAGTCCCAAGATGTCAGTTGCATCAAATGCAATAATCTGCCTGCTTTCCTCTCTTAGTAAATTTTGATTTCTATCCCCTCCAATGGGATTAATTCTCACTTGTGTAATTCCTGCAAATTTTAAAACATCAGGGTTACCGTCATGTTTTAACATGTTCTATAAGTCGAGGACAGCCATTACCTGTAGCAATCGACTTATAGTGTTCTCTAAATCTTATGTAGAGTTTACGTATGGTCTTGCCAATATAGAACCGTTTACAGGGGCAAAAGATGATGTATACGATATACGTGGATTTACAGGTAATGAAAGAGTTAACAGTATAGGAAGTACCTCCAAATTCTATTAATTTTAATTGACTATTGTAAGTACAAAATTTACATGAACCACATCTGTGGTTACCTTTGGGGATACTTTTCTCTAACCATGTTGGTTGTGGGGTGGAGAATCTGCTTTGCACTAGAGCCTGTTTTATTGTGGGGCACCGTCTGAAGGCCACCACAGGATGTGTCGAGGTAATGTCCTGGAGTTGGGGATCCTGATTCAAAATGCCCCAATTTTTTCGAATCGCCTGACATCTCTAGTTGTCATCAATAAAATCCACTCTTGAGAAAGATTTGGTCTCTCAAAATTGTCTCTGAGCGCCAGGAATCTCCATACTCTCTACTGGATCTACCTGCATATCCTGCACTTGTCGTCCCGCAGTGTAGATCGGGGACTTGCTCATAGGAGGACACTGACTGCCACCTGCATTCTCACTTACATGTGTTTATGACCGCACGGCAAAGTGAGAGTCTTAAAATACTGCACAACGGTAACGTGTTGTTTTTTATTCCTCTGTCCTACCTTTGGAGGACAATTGTCCGCCACCCTCTAAAGCCCCTTTCACACTTGCGTTTTTCACGCCCGTGTTCTGCACGTGTATTTAACGTGCAGAACTTGAAATGCACTCAGACCCATTGTATTTTTCAGACTTGCATTTTTTTTCACACACGTTTAAATCTCAGCATGCTCTACTTTTGCAAGTCACGCACGTGGGAAAAGCACCATAAAAGTCGATGGAGATGCATTAAAAGTGCATTGCACTCTGAGACACATACAAGGCCAATGCAAGTGCAATAGGTTTTTCACTGATCAAGTGCCATAGAAAAGATACAGCTCAGTTCTGAGTCTTTTGAAAACAGATTGAAAATGTATTGAAAACAACAAAGAAAAAGTGTGTGAAAAGCTGACACACTGATCAAACTGACTAAAAACTGATTGATGAAAAATGTTAGTTTTTCACTGACCAAACCCTGATCGTACCCTGATCAGACTGTGACGTGATCTACAACGCAAGTGTGAAAGAGGCCTAGGTTTCCAAGATGGGATCGCATTATCTGACATGTCTTTTACCTGGACAGATTGAAGGGTTGAGCAATTAAATTTATATATTTGGGTAATCCTGAGCAGTGAAAACGTAATCATGGAGAAATATGAATTCCTAGTAATTAGAGGGTAAAGATTTGTAAAAACAAGCATTAAACATTTCATATAATAATAAATTACAAATCATCAGGGACATATACAAATAAAATATTACATTACAGAGTACAAACATTCATATGGAATAAATATACTCCCATAGCTAATTTATAATATCATCATATAGTACCAGGCTCTGTATCATATCGTGAATCGATTGAGCTAGATGGATTTCATTTTTTAGCACTGAGGTACATGCATTTACTACCTGAAGATTCCAAGTAAAAAGTCCTATCATTGAGTAGTGATTTTCTTTAATTGTTTGTACAGGGTGTAACAAAAAGGTTTGGATGGAGGAATATCTCACAGAAATACACATTGCATTGGAAAACTAAAAAAATATGTCTCAAGTTCAGCTCCCTACCCCTACCCATTTATTATTGCAGATTTGGATTCACCAGAAAACAATTACATTGATTCCATCTCTGAATCAAGTCATTTTTTTATGACAGATGGCGCTACAATCACTGAAAATTAAAATGGGTAGATATATCTATATCTTAAAAATCTATCCCCTGGGGGTCAGTTGGGGGAATCTATTTTTTATGTAGATACTACTACATTCAGCATAACCCAGGAGCAGCACCATGGAGGTAGTAGTTTTTTGTTCTCTTCGGGGGCTGGTGTAATTTGTTTCCCCGCCTCTCACCCACCAGGGGCTGGTGTAGTGTGTATCCCTACCTCTCACACATCGGGGGCTGGTGTAATGTGAATCCCTACCTCTCACACATCAGGGGCTGGTATAATTTGAGTCCTTGCCACTCAACGACATGGGGTTGGTGTAATGTAAGTCGTTGCCTCTTATCCATTGAGGTCTGATGTAATGTGAGTCCCTGCCTCTCACACATCGGGGGCTGGTGTAATGTGAATCCCCACCTCTCACAAATTGGGCACCGATGTAATGTAAATCCTACCTCTCAGATATCAGGGGCTGGTGTAATGCGAGTCTCTGCCTTTGAGACATCTGGGAATTGGTGTAATGTGAGTGACCGCCTCTGAGACATCTGGGACTGGAGTACCGTGAGTCCCTGGCCTCTTAAACATCAGAGAGCTTGACTAACTTAAGTCTCCTCCCCTTAAGATTTTGCTTGTTGCCTACAAAGTTATTGATTGCTCTCCATTAAGTGCTTACATTTGGTAACAGTGGATAGAAAAATATTGCATCTATTTTCAGATTTTGGATCTGAATTTACTAAAAATATCTCCTTTTTTAAATATTTCTGCACACATTTGGAATTTTTGCTATTACAATTAGAGATGAGCGAACATACTCGTCCGAGCTTGATGCTCGATCGAGCATTAGCGTACTCGTAACTGCTCGTTGCTCGGACGAGTATTTCGCCCGCTCGAGAAAATGGCAGCTCCCGCCGTTTTGCTTTTTGGCGGCCAGAAACAGAGCCAATCACAAGCCAGGAGACTCTGCACTCCACCCAGCATGACGTGGTACCCTTACACGTAGATAGCAGTGGTTGGCTGGCCAGATCAGGTGACCCTGGGATAGACTAGCCGCTGCCCGCGCTGCTCGGATCATTCTCTGTCTGGATGCCGCTAGGGAGAGAGCTGCTGCTGCTCAGGGAAAGCGTTAGGGTGTTCTATTAGCTTACTGTTAGGCAGGAGTGATTCTTAAAGAACCCAACAGCCCTTCTTAGGGCTACAATAACGTTATAATTTTTTTTTTTTTTTATTTGCAGCTAGTACCATATTGTGAGGAATTAGCAGGGGGACTTGCTACCGTTGTGTTTAGCTCTTAGTGACACACATATCCACCTCAAACACCAAAGTGGGAAAATTTATTAGGGGTTTGAGTAGAATTAGGCACAGTCTGCCAGTTTCTTTTTATTTTACGTTTATTTTTTTCATAACTCAGCGTCATCTCATCTGGCATAGTAGTGTGCTGTAATACTTGGCTAGAAAATAGCCATAGGAGAATACAAACGTCTTAATTACGCCTGCAGTAGCGTTATATATATTTGATTTCTGGTTGATCTGCTGGTGGCTGTACTTGCTGCAGTGCATCTACTATCAAATTGGGAGCAATTTGGAGTCAGACTTGCGACCACTGTGTTTTAGTGACTCACATATCCATCGCAAAGACCGAAGTGGGAAAATTTATTAGGGCCCGGGGTTGTATTTCAATTAGGCACATGCTGCCAGTTTCTTTTTATTTTACGTTTATTTTTTTCATAACTCAGCGTCATCTCATCTGGCATAGTAGTGTGCTGTTATACTTGGCTAGAAAATAGCCATAGGAGAATACAAACGTCTTAATTACGCCTACAGTAGCGTTATATATATTTGATTTCTGGTTGATCTGCTGGTGGCTGTACTTGCTGCAGTGCATCTACTATCAAATTGGGAGCAATTTGGAGTCAGACTTGCGACCACTGTGTTTTAGTGACGCACATATCCATCGCAAAGACCGAAGTGGGAAAATTTATTAGGGCCCGGGGTTGTATTTCAATTAGGCACAGTCTGCCAGTTTCTTTTTATTTTACGTTTATTTTTTTCATAACTCAGCGTCATCTCATCTGGCATAGTAGTGTGCTGTAATACTTGGCTAGAAAATAGCCATAGGAGAATACAAACGTCTTAATTACGCCTACAGTAGCGTTATATATATTTGATTTCTGGTTGATCTGCTGGTGGCTGTACTTGCTGCAGTGCATCTACTATCAAATTGGGAGCAATTTGGAGTCAGACTTGCGACCACTGTGTTTTAGTGACGCACATATCCATCGCAAAGACCGAAGTGGGAAAATTTATTAGGGCCCGGGGTTGTATTTCAACTAGGCACAGTCTGCCATTTCCTTTTTTATTTTACGTTTATTTTTTTAATAACTCAGCGTCATCTCATCTGGCATAGTAGTGTGCTGTAATACTTGGCTAGAAAATAGCCATAGGAGAATACAAACGTCTTAATTACGCCTACAGTAGCGTTATATATATTTGATTTCTGGTTGATCTGCTGGTGGCTGTACTTGCTGCAGTGCATCTACTATCAAATTGGGAGCAATTTGGAGTCAGACTTGCGACCACTGTGTTTTAGTGACGCACATATCCATCGCAAAGACCGAAGTGGGAAAATTTATTAGGGCCCGGGGTTGTATTTCAACTAGGCACAGTCTGCCATTTCCTTTTTTATTTTACGTTTATTTTTTTCATAACTCAGCGTCATCTCATCTGGCATAGTAGTGTGCTGTAATACTTGGCTAGAAAATAGCCATAGGAGAATACAAACGTCTTAATTACGCCTACAGTAGCGTTATATATATTTGATTTCTGGTTGATCTGCTGGTGGCTGTACTTGCTGCAGTGCATCTACTATCAAATTGGGAGCAATTTGGAGTCAGACTTGCGACCACTGTGTTTTAGTGACGCACATATCCATCGCAAAGACCGAAGTGGGAAAATTTATTAGGGCCCGGGGTTGTATTTCAACTAGGCACAGTCTGCCATTTCCTTTTTTATTTTACGTTTATTTTTTTCATAACTCAGCGTCATCTCATCTGGCATAGTAGTGTGCTGTAATACTTGGCTAGAAAATAGCCATAGCAATAGGATAGCATCGTTTGGTTTTAAAAACTAAAAAACACAAAAAAAAAAAAAAAAAAAAAAAAGTTAAAAAAAAAATACAAGTTATAACTCTCATTTTCAAAATGTTTAACCCGAGGGCTAGGGGTAGAGGACGAGGGCGGGGACGTGGGCGTCCAACTACTGCAGGGGTCAGAGGCCGTGGTCCTGGGCGGGGTGAGACACCACCTGCTTATGAGGGAGCAGGGGAACGCCGCAGAGCTACACTCCCTAGGTTCATGTCTGAAGTTACTGGGACTCGTGGTAGAGCACTGTTGAGGCCAGAACATTGCGAACAGGTGATGTCGTGGATTGCCGACAATGCTTCGAGCAATTTGTCCACCAGTCAGTCTTCCACGCAGTCCACCCATGTCACCGAAATCGGCACTCCTCCAGCTCCTGCACCTCAGCCTCCTCCCCCCCAGTCTGCCCCCTCCCAGCAAAATTTGCCATTTGAACCGGCATACTCTGAGGAACTGTTTTCTGGACCCTTCCCACAGTCACAAACCACTTGTCCGGTTGCTGATGAGCAATTTTCTGATGCCCAGGTTTTCCACCAGTCGCAGTCTGTGGGTGATGATGACCTTGTTGACGTAGTGGAAGAAGTGTGTAAAGAGGTGTCCGACGATGAGGAGACACGGTTGTCAGACAGTGGGGAAGTTGTTGTCAGGGCAGGAAGTCCGAGGGGGGAGCAGACTGAGGGATCGGAGGATGATGAGGTGACAGACCCAAGCTGGGTTGAGAGGCCGGGTGAACACAGTGCTTCTGAGACGGAGGAGAGTCCTCGACCAGAACAGGTTGGAAGAGGCAGTGGTGGGGCCAGACGGAGAGGCAGGGCCAGAGCTGGTGCATCAGCGCCAAATGTGTCAACTAGTGAAGCTCCCGTGGCGAGGGCTCCTGCGGCGAGGGCTAGATTTTCAGAAGTCTGGAGGTTCTTTAAGGAAACACCGGATGACCGACGGACTGTGGTGTGCCACATTTGCCAAACCAGGATCAGCAGGGGTTCCACCACTACTAGCTTAACTACCACCAGTATGCGCAGGCATATGAATGCTAAACACCCCACTCAGTGGCAACAAGCGCGTTCACCTCCGGCCGTGCACACCACTGCTCCTTCCCCTGTGTCAGCTGATAGTCAGCCCCCTGCCCAGGACCCTGCCACAAAAACCCCATCGTCACCTCCACGATCCTCCACAGCATCCACCAGCGTTCAGCTCTCCATACCCCAGACGCTGGAGCGGAAACGCAAATATAGTGCAACCCACCCGCACGCCCAAGCCCTTAATGTGCACATTTCCAGATTGCTAAGCCTGGAGATGCTGCCCTATAGGCTAGTAGAGACCGAGGCCTTTCGCAGCCTCATGGCGGCGGCCGCCCCTCGGTATTCGGTCCCCAGCCGCCACTACTTTTCCCGATGTGCCGTCCCAGCCCTGCACCAGCACGTGTCAGACAACATAATCCGTGCCCTGACCAACGCCGTTTCTGACAAGGTCCACCTGACCACGGACACGTGGACGAGTGCTGCCGGGCAGGGCCACTATATATCTCTGACGGCACATTGGGTTAACTTGGTGGAGGCTGGGACCGAGTGTGACCCTGCGGCTGGTCATATACTGCCGACGCCGAGGATTGCGGGGCCTACCTCGGTCCAGGTGTTTGAGGCCTACTATGCCTCCTCCTCCTCCCACCCCTCCTTCACCTCCTCCTCCGAACGACCATCCGTGGGCATGGCGCCATCAGTCGGTAGCTCTAGGCACAGCAGCAGTGCCGTCGCTAAGCGACAGCAGGCGGTGCTCAAACTGCTGAGCCTAGGCGATAAAAGGCACACCGCCCAAGAACTATTACAGGGCATCACGGCGCAGACTGATCTGTGGCTGGCACCGCTGAACCTGAAGCCAGGCATGGTTGTGTGTGACAACGGCCGTAACCTGGTGGCGGCTCTGCAACTCGGCAGACTGACACATGTGCCATGCCTGGCCCATGTGTTAAATCTGATAGTTCAGCGTTTCCTCAAGACATACCCCAATCTGTCTGATTTGCTCACGAAGGTGCGCCGCATCTGTGCGCATTTCAGGAAGTCCAGCACAGATGCTGCCACTCTCAGGGCAGCGCAGCGCCGCCTCCAACTGCCCGCTCACCGACTGTTGTGCGACGTGCCCACGAGGTGGAATTCAACACTGACCATGTTATCCAGAGTTTACCAGCAGCGCCGAGCGATTGTAGACTGCCAGATGTCAACTTCCACCAGAACTGGTAGTCAGGTCAGTCAGCTTCCTCAAGTCTACAATGAGGAGTGGACGTGGATGTCTGATATCTGTCAGGTGCTGAGTAACTTTGAGGAGTCAACACAGATGGTCAGTGGCGATGCCGCCATCATCAGCCTCACCATCCCGCTGCTTGGCCTGTTGAAAAACTCTCTGGTCAGCATGAAGTCGGAAGCTTTGCGCTCCTCACAAGAGACAGGGGAAGAAGATTCCCTTGTTGATAGCCAAAGCACCCTTAGGTCTGTTTCTCAGCGCATATCGGAGGAGGTGGAGGTGGAGGAGGATGAGGAGGAAGAGGAGGAGAATGTTGGCGAGACACAAGAGGGGACCATTGTTGAGTCCTACACTGTTGAGCGTGTATGGGCAGAAGAAGAGGAGTTGGAGGAGTTGGAGGAGGAGGAAATGGACAGTCAGGCCAGTGAGGGGAGTGAATTCTTACGCGTTGGTACTCTGGCGCATATGGCAGATTTCATGCTAGGCTGCCTATCCCGTGACCCTCGCGTTCAAAGAATTTATTCCAGCACCGATTACTGGGTGTTCACTCTCCTGGACCCACGGTACAAGCAAAATCTTTCCACTCTCATCCCTGGAGAGGAAAGGAGTGTGAGAATGCATGAATACCAGCAGGCCCTGGTGCACAAGCTGAAACAGTATTTCCCTTCTGACAGCGCTAGCGGCAGAGTGCGTAGTTCTGCGGGACAAGTAGCGAGGGAGAGTAGGCGAGCAGGCAGCTTGTCCAGCACTGGCAAGGGTACGCTTTACAAGGCTTTTGCCAGCTTTATGTCACCCCAGCAAGACACTGTCACCTGTCCCCAGTCTCGGCAGAGTAGGGCTGATCTTTACAGAAAGATGGTGAGGGAGTACGTAGCTGACCATACCATCGTCCTAAATGATCACACAGCTCCCTACAACTACTGGGTTTCAAAGCTGGACATGTGGCACGAACTGGCGCTCTACGCCTTGGAGGTTCTTGCCTGCCCTGCCGCTAGCGTCTTGTCAGAGCGGGTTTTCAGTGCAGCTGGTGGCATCATCACCGATAAGCGTACACGCCTGTCGACTGACAGCGCTGACAGACTGACGCTTATCAAGATGAATAAAGCATGGATTTCTCCTAATTTCAAATCTCCAGCAGGTGAAGGAAGCTCAACCTGAATAATTTATCCACTCCTCCTCCTCCTCATTTTCCTCCTTCTCCTCCTCTTTCTACAGTAAAGCAGAGGAAACTGGCTGTTTTTTGACAGGGCCCACTGGCTCTAGGTATAGTACTTTATGCATTTAATTTTTCTGGAGGGCCACCGACACGGTCCTCTGTTTTAAACAATTTTTGGGAGTGCCACATACAGGCACTCAATCTATTCAATTTTTCTGGAGGGCCACCTTTCCGGTCCTCTGTTTTAGACAATTTTTTGGGACTGCCACATACAGGCACTCAATCTATTCCATTTTTCTGGAGGGCCACCTACCTGCTCCTCTGGTTTAAAAACTTTTTTGGACTGCCACATACAGGCACTCAATCTATTCCATTTTTCTGGAGGGCCACCTACCTGCTCCTCTGGTTTAAAAACTTTTTTGGACTGCCACATACAGGCACTCAATCTATTCCATTTTTCTGGAGGGCCACCTACCTGCTCCTCTGGTTTGAAAACTTTTTTGGACTGCCACATACAGGCACTCAATCTATTCCATTTTTCTGGAGGGCCACCTACCTGCTCCTCTGGTTTGAAAAATTTTTTGGACTGCCACATACAGGCACTCAATCTATTCCATTTTTCTGGAGGGCCACCTACCTGCTCCTCTGGTTTGAAAAATTTTTTGGACTGCCACATACAGGCACTATCCAAATTGAATTGTCTCCATAGCAGCCTCCACACGTTGTCTCCATTGCTACCTCCAAAAGTCGTCCATATAGCTGCCTCCATACATCGTCCCTTTATCAAACGAGGTTTGTCAGGCCGAAATTTGGGTTGTTTTCATGGATTCCACATCAAAGTTGTTAACTTTGTCGCCACCCTGCTGTGTTATCCACAAAATACACTGGCAAACTTTTACCATTTACGGATATTATTTCAGCGCTTCTTGCGCATCTGTTTACATTCCCCTCACCCGCCATATCCTAAACTTATAAGAACGCTACTACACTTGATCTTATACAAAAGGTTCTTAGAAGTGCTGTTTGGGGAGTAGCCTAGAGACAGGGGCTTGGATTGGCGAAAGCTCGCCTAGCAGCGGAGCGCCAGCTCCATGCGCATCATGCGCTTCTTGCGCATCTGTTTACATTCCCCTCACCCGCCATATCCTAAACTTATAAGAACGCTACTACACTTGATCTTATACAAAAGGTTCTTAGAAGTGCTGTTTGGGGAGTAGCCTAGAGACAGGGGCTTGGATTGGCGAAAGCTCGCCTAGCAGCGGAGCGCCAGCTCCATGCGCATCATGCGCTTCTTGCGCATCTGTTTACATTCCCCTCACCCGCCATATTCCAAACTTATAAGAACGCTACTACACTTAACTTGGTGCAGGCTGGGACCGAGTCTGACCCTGGGGCTGGTCATATACTGCCGACGCAGAGGATTGCGGGGCCTACCTCGGTCCAGGTCTCAAAGGCCTACTATACCTCCAAATCCTCCCACCCCTCCTCCACCTCCTCCTCCTCCGAATTACCATCCGTGGGCATGGCGCCATCAGTCAGTAGCTCTAGGCACAGCAGCAGTGCCGTTGCTAAGCGACAGCAGGCGGTGCTCAAACTGCTGAGCCTAGGTGATAAAAGGCACACCGCCCAAGAGCTATTGCAGGGCATTCCACATCAAACTTGTTAACTTTGTCGCCACCCTGCTGTGTAAGCCACAAAATATACTGGAAAACTTTTTTCATTTACGGATATTATTTCAGCGCTTCTTGCGCAGATGTTTACATTCCCCTCACCCGCCATATCCCAAACTTATAAGAACGCTACTACACTTGATCTTATCCGAAAGGTTCTTAGAAGTGCTGTTTGGGGAGTAGCCTAGAGACAGGGGCTTGGATTGGCGAAAGCTCGCCTGGCAGCGGAGCGCCAGCTCCATGCCAAGAACCAACTAACATAGTTTTAACTGCAGTACCTTTAATCTACTTCTAGTTCACTGCCTCCATACATCGTCCCCTTATCAAACGAGCTGTGTCAGGCAGAATTTTGGATTGTTTTCATGGCTTCCATGTTAACTTTGTCGCCACCCTGCTGTGTAATCCACAAAATATACTGGCAAACTTTTATCATGTACCAATATTATTTGAGCGCTTCTTGCTCACCTTCTTTGGTTCCTCTCTGCTACCCATTGGTTTGAAGCCTGAGTCCATTTAGGGTATGTCGCCATGCCACTCTCTAGCCTTCCGCTGCTGCCGCTGCCTCTGCATGCCGTCCCCTATAGTGTCAGGGTCAATTATTGGATGTTTTAGATGCTATCTAGCTTCATTCTGTCACTCTGTCATGGCCATGCTGTTGCCCATAATTTTGGCATAATGGTGCGATTAAGCAGCCTCAGAGGCATCCATGCATGCTGCCCCTGCTGTTTCCTGTCCATTTCCGTGGTGTTTCCATCCTTTTCTGAGGTTCCCAGGTGTTTGGCCAAGCTTCCCTGTGCAGAGCCTTGGTCCCCTTGAAAAATGCTCGAGTCTCCCATTGACTTCAATGGGGCTCGTTACTCGAAACGAGCACTCGAGCATCGGGAAAAGTTCGTCTCGAATAACGAGTACCCGAGCATTTTAGTGCTCGCTCATCTCTAATTACAATGCCAAAATTGAAAAAGACCCACATCAAACCACTTTATTTGTCCTGGGGAATCTGAATATGCAATAAAAATGGGATAGCCATTTAAGATTTTTAAAGTTCTCCCTATTGTAAAAATAGATGACATTAAAATTGTTTTTGAATTTGCTTTGAATATGAAACTTTGTATAGTTCCATGTAAATCATTGGTATTTAAATGCTAACCAAGAAATCACATTGAGATGAGAACACATGGAAAGGAAGAAGGGAAAGGCAGCAAAGGGTTCTACATAATATTCTCCTTAGCAGGAAACCATTCATGAGGTAAGTCGTCTTTTTTATAAGCAACATCTAAGTGAATGAAAATATAAAAATATGGCTGCCCATGATTTGCCTCTTCATTGTTGTTGACCACATTGTTTCAATGTTCTGCTTGACTGGTTTAGCCAACATTATATGGGGCTGTGTTCTAAAAGTAATCATAGACCTAGACCATAGACCACAATCTACAGTATCAGACTATATGGTAAAACACGTTGGTTTATGAGAGATGTGGAGTTAATATATGTGACCGTATTTCACATGATGTTGCTAACCTTGCACAAGAGCTTTAATCCTTTCCTCTTTTGTGGTTAGCTTAATCCCTTAATCTTCGAATCTTACTTGTGGTTTACACACTGTGAGGATGCCAAACCATAGC
Source organism: Engystomops pustulosus (assembly GCF_040894005.1). Classification (NCBI taxonomy): domain Eukaryota; kingdom Metazoa; phylum Chordata; class Amphibia; order Anura; family Leptodactylidae; genus Engystomops; species Engystomops pustulosus. The sequence goes on along the minus strand of NW_027285405.1, from coordinate 2,136 downwards.
ACTAATCCTTACAGCTATTTGAGCCTTCATAACATTTCAGCTTTTCTGCTGGTCAGATGATTCTAGCCTTTATTTTTCCTTATTGATACATGAGGCGTTTAGTCTTTACCAAATTTGTGACTTTTTAAACAAAAGTTACAAAAAGTCTCCAAAAGCCGCAAACCATTATTAGCTCATTTCTACGCCTGGTCAGGGGCAGCCTTAATTTTGCGGCAAGGTGGGTCAGTACAATGGTATCAGCCATAGCAGCTGCTATGGGGCCCGCAGTGTCAGTGGGCCAAATCATCCAACCTGACTCACTAAAAGTGGAAGATGGGCACCATTATATACATATTATGATGCACATTTTATGTATATAACATACATGTGATGTATATATACTGTATCTGTTATGTGTTTATGCTGTATGGTGTGTGTGTGTATACTATAAGTGTCTATATATGCTGTATGTTTGTATATGCTCAATATGTGTCTGCATGAGTGTATAAATGTATGTTATTAAATAAGTAAATTTTTTAAGCGTAAAGGGGGCCCCATTCACAGCCCTGCCTTTCCTAGTTATGCCTGTTGTGGTAATATTTGTAACTTAAAAAAATGACACAACTTTCACATATGAATTCAGGTGATAACTCAGGGAACACTGCAGAATACTAGTTGATGGTGAACTTCGAAGAGAGACTGTCTTAGGCACAAAAAAGATGCGAATGAGCACAAACACCAGGAAAGTCACAAAAATATACAAAAAAGGCAAGTCTCAAGTTTGATACATCAACCTTACACTCAAGTACAAGAAACACCTTGGCTCTCCCCCAATCAATAGCCTCTTCAGGTCTCCAAACCCAAACACAATCTTGAGCAATGCAATGAAGCAATGGTCCACACAGAAATGCGTAGAAATGACTTGTATTTATAGAGAAGCACAAATCATACAGGTGTTTTCAAATGGCAAAGCATCACCAATATTCACCTCATCTGTGCATTAGTCAACAATCCCTTTCTCTTCCGTTTTGTGGACAACTGGGGGTGGACCATTGCTTCATTGTATCAACCTTACACTTGCATCTTCCTTTTCTCTATTTTTCTATTTACAAAATAAAAGATAACTCCCCGTCCTAAATAGCATTAACCAAACCATTATTTTTTTTTTACTTTTTTCAAACATTTTAATCATCTATCATCCACTACTACAACCCAAATTCGTCTTCTGATTCAGCTACACTTCTTACATTTGTGCCTGCTCCAAGTCAGGGAGATATAATTCAACGAAGTCACTTCCATCCTACTATGATAAACTTCTGTATTGACTAACGTCTATGAGGTCCTCATAAGAAGAAGTTTCCTTACACACTTTCGACAGTTTACTGCAGGTTATCATAGCAGTAAGATAAATAGCAAAGGTGGGGATGAGATCCAGATGAATTTACTCTTAATTCAAACTATCTCTTCGTGAGGAGCCATAAAAATGGGGGATGTGACTCTGGTGGTATGTAGCCTTTTCATGGAAGTTGAAGTGAAGTGAGTGTTGACCTACATCCAATCCACATGCTTTATAATTTATCGGTGTCTCTATATTGCCAACACCTACTGCTTGTCCTGCCACTTGGGGCTGAAATATACACAAAGGGGACCCATAGATATAACTTGGCTTCCAATTATGACTAATTTGACCTTTCCCTCCATGAGTATGGCCGGAGCTACAATGCGACCACTGATGGAGGAGAAATCGGATGCAAGAACTTCAATCCTGTTTATGGGATGTGGTGGTTTTCTGTCTATATATTTGACAATCAAGGTGGGTTTCCTCCTGTTGATACAGGCTCTATACATCCAATAGTATTTAAAAATTATCCATCTCTTTACATTACTTTCCAATGAGTTCATGGGCTAAAGAAGAATTATTTCTTTACCTCTGCTCTTTAGTTTTGATAAATATACCCAGGACTGGATGTATTTGAATGCAGAGGAACCAGATGGGAATGACATAAAAACTCATTTGCCAGAAACACGAGGCACATGATTTCACATTTCCATTAAACAATTTAAAAATAGAAAATATTTGCAAAAGAAAAGGCATTTTATATATTTGATTGGGACGCAATTTGCATCATCCTAATTTTCTAAGTGCACAGTGTAGGT